>NC_134355.1:820876-1115421 GCF_048569485.1 Anomaloglossus baeobatrachus | reverse complement strand
GGACGGTCCACTGATGAGGGCGAGGAGCGGGCTCTAAGGAGTGTGCAGAGGACGGTCACTGATGAGGGCGAGGAGCGGGCTCTGAGGAGTGTGCAGGACGGTCACTGATGGCGAGGAGCGAGCTCTGAGGAGTGTGCAGGAGGATGGTCACTGATGAGGGCGAGGAGCGGGCTCTGAGGAGTGTGCAGGACGGTCACTGATGGCGAGGAGCGAGCTCTGAGGAGTGTGCAGGAGGATGGTCACTGATGAGGGGGAGGAGCGGGCTCTGAGGAGTCTGCAGGAGGATGGTCACTGATGAGGGGGAGGAGCGGGCTCTGAGGAGTCTGCAGGAGGATGGTCACTGATGAGGGGGAGGAGAGGGCTCTGAGGAGTGTGCAGAGGACGGTCACTGATGGCGAGGAGCGAGCTCTGAAGAGTGTGCAGGAGGACGGTCACTGATGGCGAGGAGCGGGCTCTGAGGAGTGTGCAGGACGGTCACTGATGAGGGCGAGGAGCGGGCTCTGAGGAGTGTGCAGGACGGTCACTGATGAGGGGGAGGAGCGAGCTCTGACGAGTGTGCAGGACGGTCACTGATGAGGGCGAGGAGCGGGCTCTGAGGAGTGTGCAGAGGACTGTCACTGAGGGCGAGGAGTGGGCTCTGAGGAGTGTGCAGGACGGTCACTGATGAGGGGGAGGAGCGGGCTCTGAGGAGTGTGCAGGACGGTCACTGATGAGGGGGGAAGAGCGAGCTCTGAGGAGTGTGCAGGACGGTCACTGATGAGGGGGAGGAGCGGGCTCTGAGGAGTGTGCAGAGGACGGTCACTGATGAGAGCGAGGAGCGGGCTCTGAGGAGTGTGCAGGAGGACGGTCACTGATGGCGAAGAGTGGGCTCTGAGGAGTGTGCAGGACTGTCACTGATGAGGGCGAGGAGAGGGCTCTGAGGAGTGTGCAGGACGGTCACTGATGAGAGCGAGGAGCAGGACGGTCACTGAGGGCGAGGAGCGGGCTCTAAGGAGTGTGCAGAGGACGGTCACTGATGAGGGCGAAGAGCGGGCTCTGAGGAGTGCAGGACGGTCACTGATGAGGGCGAGGAGCGGGCTCTGAGGAGTGTGCAGGAGGATGGTCACTGATGAGGGCGAGGAGCGGGCTCTGAGGAGTGTGCAGGAGGATGGTCACTGATGAGGGCGAGGAGCGGGCTCTGAGGAGTGTGCAGGAGGACGGTCACTGATGGCGAGGAGCGAGCTCTGAGGAGTGTGCAGGAGGACGGTCACTGATGGCGAGGAGCGGGCTCTGAGGAGTGTGCAGGACGGTCACTGATGAGGGCGAGGAGCGGGCTTTGAGGAGTGTGCAGGAAGGTCACTGATGAGGGCGAGGAGCGGGCTCTGAGGAGTGTGCAGGACGGTCACTGATGAGGGCGAGGAGCGGGCTTTGAGGAGTGTGCAGGAAGGTCACTGATGAGGGCGAGGAGCGAGCTCTGAGGAGTGTGCAGGAGGACGGTCACTGAGGGCGAGGAGCGGGCTCTGAGGAGTGTGCAGAGGACTGTCACTGAGGGCGAGGAGTGGGCTCTGAGGAGTGTGCAGGACGGTCACTGATGAGGGGGGAGGAGCGAGCTCTGAGGAGTGTGCAGAGGACGGTCACTGATTGAGGGTGAGGAGCGGGCTCTGAGGAGTGTGCAGGAGGACGGTCACTGATGGCGAAGAGTGGGGCTCTGAGGAGTGTGCAGGACTGTCACTGATGAGGGCGAGGAGCGGGCTCTGAGGAGTGTGCAGGACGGTCACTGATGAGAGCGAGGAGCAGGACGGTCACTGAGGGCGAGGAGCGGGCTCTGAGGAGTGTGCAGGACGGTCACTGATGAGGGCGAGGAGCGGGCTCTGAGGAGTGTGCAGGAGGACGGTCAATGATGAGGGGGAGGAGCGGGATCTGAGGAGTGTGCAGGACGGTCAATGATGGCGAGGAGCGGGCTCTGAGGAGTGTGCAGAGGACTGTCACTGAGGGCGAGGAGTGGTCTCTGAGGAGTGTGTAGGACAGTCACTGATGAGGGCGAGGAGCGGGCTCTGAGGAGTGTGCAGGACTGTCACTGATGAGGGCGAGGAGCGGCCTTTGAGGAGTGTGCAGGAAGGTCACTGATGAGGGCGAGGAGCGAGCTCTGAGGAGTGTGCAGGAGGAAGGTCACTGATGAGGGCGAGGAGCGGGCTCTGAGGAGTGTGCAGGAGGACGGTCACTGAGGGGGAGGAGCGAGCTCTGAGGAGTGTGCAGGACGGTCACTGATGAGGGCGAGGAGCGGGCTCTGAGGAGTGTGCAGAGGACGGTCACTGATGAGAGCGAGGAGCGGGCTCTGAGGAGTGTGCAGGAGGACTGTCACTGAGGGCGAGGAGCGGGCCTCTGAGGAGTGTGCAGGACGGTCACTGATGAGGGCGAGGAGCGGGCTCTGAGGAGTGTGCAGGACGGTCACTGATGAGGGCGAGGAGCGGGCTCTGAGGAGTGTGCAGGAGGATGGTCACTGATGAGGGCGAGGAGCGGGCTCTGAGGAGTGTGCAGGAGGACGGTCACTGATGGCGAGGAGCGAGCTCTGAGGAGTGTGCAGGAGGACGGTCACTGATGGCGAGGAGCGGGCTCTGAGGAGTGTGCAGGACGGTCACTGAAGAGGGCGAGGAGCGGGCTTTGAGGAGTGTGCAGGAAGGTCACTGATGAGGGCGAGGAGCGGGCTCTGAGGAGTGTGCAGGACGGTCACTGATGAGGGCGAGGAGCGGGCTTTGAGGAGTGTGCAGGAAGGTCACTGATGAGGGCGAGGAGCGAGCTCTGAGGAGTGTGCAGGAGGACGGTCACTGAGGGCGAGGAGCGGGCTCTGAGGAGTGTGCAGAGGACTGTCACTGAGGGCGAGGAGTGGGCTCTGAGGAGTGTGCAGGACGGTCACTGATGAGGGGGAGGGAGCGAGCTCTGAGGAGTGTGCAGAGGACGGTCACTGATGAGGGTGAGGAGCGGGCTCTGAGGAGTGTGCAGGAGGACGGTCACTGATGGCGAAGAGTGGGCTCTGAGGAGTGTGCAGGACTGTCACTGATGAGGGGCGAGGAGCGGGCTCTGAGGAGTGTGCAGGACGGTCACTGATGAGAGCGAGGAGCAGGACGGTCACTGAGGGCGAGGAGCGGGCTCTGAGGAGTGTGCAGGACGGTCACTGATAAGGGCGAGGAGCGGGCTCTGAGGAGTGTGCAGGAGGACGGTCACTGATGAGGGCGAGGAGCGGGCTCTGAGGAGTGTGCAGGAGGACGGTCAATGATGAGGGGGAGGAGCGGGATCTGAGGAGTGTGCAGGACGGTCAATGATGGCGAGGAGCGGGCTCTGAGGAGTGTGCAGAGGACTGTCACTGAGGGCGAGGAGTGGGTCCTCTGAGGAGTGTGTAGGACGGTCACTGATGAGGGCGAGGAGCGGGCTCTGAGGAGTGTGCAGGACGGTCACTGATGAGAGCGAGGAGCGGGCTCTGAGGAGTGTGCAGGACGGTCACTGATGAGGGCGAGGAGTGGGCTCTGAGGAGTGTGCAGGAGGACGGTCACTGAATGAGGGCGAGGAGCGGGCTCTGAGGAGTGTGCAGGACAGTCACTGATGAGGGCGAGGAGCGGGCTCTGAGGAGTGTGCAGGACTGTCACTGATGAGGGCGAGGAGCGGGCTTTGAGGAGTGTGCAGGAAGGTCACTGATGAGGGCGAGGAGCGAGCTCTGAGGAGTGTGCAGGAGGAAGGTCACTGATGAGGGCGAGGAGCGGGCTCTGAGGAGTGTGCAGGAGGACGGGTCACTGAGGGGGAGGAGCGAGCTCTGAGGAGTGTGCAGGACGGTCACTGATGAGGGCGAGGAGCGGGCTCTGAGGAGTGTGCAGAGGACGGTCACTGATGAGAGCGAGGAGCGGGCTCTGAGGAGTGTGCAGGAGGACTGTCACTGAGGGCGAGGAGCAGGCTCTGAGGAGTGTGCAGGACGGTCACTGATGAGGGCGAGGAGCGGGCTCTGAGGAGTGTGCAGGACGGTCACTGATGAGGGGGAGGAGCGAGCTCTGAGGAGTGTGCAGGACGGTCACTGATGAGGGCGAGGAGCGGGCTCTGAGGAGTGTGCAGGACGGTCACTGATGAGAGCGAGGAGCAGGACGGTCACTGAGGGCGAGGAGCGGGCTCTGAGGAGTGTGCAGAGGACGGTCACTGATGAGGGCGAAGAGCGGGCTCTGAGGAGTGCAGGACGGTCACTGATGAGGGCGAGGAGCGGGCTCTGAGGAGTGTGCAGGACGGTCACTGATGGCGAGGAGCGAGCTCTGAGGAGTGTGCAGGAGGATGGTCACTGATGAGGGGGAGGAGCGGGCTCTGAGGAGTCTGCAGGAGGATGGTCACTGATGAGGGGGAGGAGCGGGGCTCTGAGGAGTGTGTAGAGGACGGTCACTGATGGCGAGGAGCGAGCTCTGAGGAGTGTGCAGGAGGACGGTCACTGATGGCGAGGAGCGGGCTCTGAGGAGTGTGCAGGACGGTCACTGATGAGGGCGAGGAGCGGGCTTTGAGGAGTGTGCAGGAAGGTCACTGATGAGGGCGAGGAGCGGGCTCTGAGGAGTGTGCAGGACGGGTCACTGATGAGGGCGAGGAGCGGGCTTTGAGGAGTGTGCAGGAGAACGGTCACTGATGAGGGCGAGGAGCGGGCTCTGAGGAGTGTGCAGGACGGTCACTGATGAGGGGGAGGAGCGAGCTCTGAGGAGTGGGCTCTGAGGAGTGTGCAGAGGACGGTCACTGATGAGGGCGAGGAGCGGGCTCTGAGGAGTGTGCAGGACGGTCACTGATGAGGGCGAAGAGCGGGCTCTGAGGAGTGTGCAGAGGACGGTCACTGATGAGGGCGAGGAGCGGGCTCTGAGGAGTGTGCAGGAGGACGGTCACTGATGAGGGCGAGGAGCGGGCTCTGAGGAGTGTGCAGAGGACGGTCACTGATGAGGGCGAGGAGCGGGCTCTGAGGAGTGGGCTCTGAGGAGTGTGCAGAGGACGGTCACTGATGAGGGCGAGGAGCGGGCTCTGAGGAGTGTGCAGGACGGTCACTGATGAGGGCGAGGAGCGGGCTCTGAGGAGTGTGCAGAGGACGGTCACTGATGAGGGCGAGGAGCGGGCTCTGAGGAGTGTGCAGGAGGACGGTCACTGATGAGGGCGAGGAGCGGGCTCTGAGGAGTGTGCAGGACGGTCACTGATGGCGAGGAGCGGGCTCTGAGGAGTGTGCAGAGGACTGTCACTGAGGGCGAGGAGTGGTCTCTGAGGAGTGTGCAGGACGGTCACTGATGAGGGGGAGGAGCGGGCTCTGAGGAGTGTGCAGAGGACGGTCACTGATGAGGGCGAGGAGCGGGCTCTGAGGAGTGTGCAGGACGGTCACTGATGAGGGCGAGGAGCGGCTCTGAGGAGTGTGCAGAGGACGGTCACTGATGAGGGCGAGGAGCGGGCTCTGAGGAGTGTGCAGGATGGTCACTGATGAGGGGGGAGGAGCGGGATCTGAGGAGTGTGCAGGACGGTCACTGATGGCGAGGAGCGGGCTCTGAGGAGTGTGCAGAGGACTGTCACTGAGGGCGAGGAGTGGTCTCTGAGGAGTGTGCAGGACGGTCACTGATGAGGGGGAGGAGCGGGCTCTGAGGAGTGTGCAGGAGGACGGTCACTGATGGCGAAGAGTGGGCTCTGAGGAGTGTGCAGGACAGTCACTGATGAGGGCGAGGAGCGGGCTCTGAGGAGTGTGCAGGACTGTCACTGATGAGGGCGAGGAGCGGGCTCTGAGGAGTGTGCAGAGGACGGTCACTGATGAGGGCGAAGGAGCGGGCGGTCACTGATGAGGGCGAGGAGCGGGCTCTGAGGAGTGTGCAGAGGACGGTCACTGATGAGCGTGAGGAGCGGGCTCTGAGGAGGAGTGTGCAGGACGGTCACTGAGGGCGAGGAGCGGGCTCTGAGGAGTGTGCAGGAAGGTCACTGATGAGGGCGAGGAGCGGGCTCTAAGGAGTGTGCAGAGGACGGTCACTGATGAGGGCGAGGAGCGGGCTCTAAGGAGTGTGCAGGAGGATGGTCACTGATGAGGGGGAGGAGCGGGGCTCTGAGGAGTCTGCAGGAGGATGGTCACTGATGAGGGGGAGGAGCGGGCTCTGAGGAGTGTGCAGAGGACGGTCACTGATGGCGAGGAGCGAGCTCTGAGGAGTGTGCAGGAGGACGGTCCACTGCTGGGGAGGAGCGGGCTCTGAGGAGTGTACAGGACGGTCACTGATGAGGGCGAGGAGCGGGCTCTGAGGAGTGTGCAGGACGGTCACTGATGAGGGCGAGGAGCGGGCTTTGAGGAGTGTGCAGGAAGGTCACTGATGAGGGCGAGGAGCGGGCTCTGAGGAGTGTGCAGGACGGTCACTGATGAGGGCGAGGAGTGGGCTTTGAGGAGTGTGCAGGAAGGTCACTGATGAGGGCGAGGAGTGAGCTCTGAGGAGTGTACAGGAGGACGGTCACTGATGAGGGCGAGGAGCGGGCTCTGAGGAGTGTGCAGGACGGTCACTGATGAGGGGGAGGAGCGAGCTCTGAGGAGTGTGCAGGACGGTCACTGAGGGCGAGGAGCGGGCTCTGAGGAGTGTGCAGGACGGTCACTGATGAGGGGGGGGAGCGGGCTCTGAGGAGTGTGCAGAGGACTGTCACTGAGGGCGAGGAGTGGGCTCTGAGGAGTGTGCAGGACGGTCGCTGATGAGGGGAGGAGCGGGCTCTGAGGAGTGTGCAGAGGACGGTCACTGATGAGGGTGAGGAGCGGGCTCTGAGGAGTGTGCAGGAGGACGGTCACTGATGGCGAAGAGTGGGCTCTGAGGAGTGTGCAGGACTGTCACTGATGAGGGCGAGGAGCGGGCTCTGAGGAGTGTGCAGGACGGTCACTGATGAGGGCGAGGAGCGGGCTCTGACGAGTGTGCAGGACGGTCACTGATGAGGGGGAGGAGCGAGCTCTGAGGAGTGTGCAGGACGGTCACTGATGAGGGCGAGGAGCGGGCTCTGAGGAGTGTGCAGGACGGTCACTGATGAGGGCGAGGAGCGGGCTCTGAGGAGTGTGCAGAGGACTGTCACTGAGGGCGAGGAGTGGGCTCTGAGGAGTGTGCAGGACGGTCACTGATGAGGGGGAGGAGCGGGGCTCTGAGGAGTGTGCAGAGGACGGTCACTGATGAGGGTGAGGAGCGGGCTCTGAGGAGTGTGCAGGAGGACGGTCACTGATGGCGAAGAGTGGGCTCTGAGGAGTGTGCAGGACTGTCACTGATGAGGGCGAGGAGCGGGCTCTGAGGAGTGTGCAGGACGGTCACTGATGAGGGCGAGGAGCGGGCTCTGAGGAGTGTGCAGGACGGTCACTGATGAGGGGGAGGAGCGGGCTCTGAGGAGTGTGCAGGAGGACGGTCACTGATGAGGGCGAGGAGCGGGCTCTGAGGAGTGTGCAGGAGGACGGTCACTGATGAGGGCGAGGAGCGGGCTCTGAGGAGTGTGCAGGAGGACGGTCACTGATGGCGAGGAGCGGGCTCTGAGGAGTGTGCAGGACGGTCACTGATGAGAGCGAGGAGCGGGCTCTGAGGAGTGTGCAGGAGGACGGTCACTGATGGCGAGGAGCGAGCTCTGAGGAGTGTGCAGGATGGTCACTGATGAGGGGGAGGAGCGGGCTTTGAGGAGTGTGCAGGAAGGTCACTGATGAGGGCGAGGAGCGGGCTCTGAGGAGTGTGCAGGACGGTCACTGATGAGGGCGAGGAGTGGGCTTTGAGGAGTGTGCAGGAAGGTCACTGATGAGGGCGAGGAGTGAGCTCTGAGGAGTGTGCAGGAGGACGGTCACTGATGAGGGCGAGGAGCGGGCTCTGAGGAGTGTGCAGGACGGTCACTGATGAGGGGGAGGAGCGAGCTCTGAGGAGTGTGCAGGACGGTCACTGATGAGGGCGAGGAGCGGGCTCTGAGGAGTGTGCAGGACGGTCACTGATGAGGGCGAGGAGCGGGCTCTGAGGAGTGTGCAGGACGGTCACTGATGAGGGCGAGGAGCGGGCTTTGAGGAGTGTGCAGGAAGGTCACTGATGAGGGCGAGGAGCGGGCTCTGAGGAGTGTGCAGGACGGTCACTGATGAGGGCGAGGAGTGGGCTTTGAGGAGTGTGCAGGAAGGTCACTGATGAGGGCGAGGAGCGAGCTCTGAGGAGTGTGCAGGACGGGTCACTGATGAGGGGGGGGAGCGGGCTCTGAGGAGTGTGCAGAGGACTGTCACTGAGGGCGAGGAGTGGGCTCTGAGGAGTGTGCAGGACGGTCGCTGATGAGGGGGAGGAGCGGGCTCTGAGGAGTGTGCAGAGGACGGTCACTGATGAGGGTGAGGAGCGGGCTCTGAGGAGTGTGCAGGAGGACGGTCACTGATGGCGAAGAGTGGGCTCTGAGGAGTGTGCAGGACTGTCACTGATGAGGGCGAGGGAGCGGGCTCTGAGGAGTGTGCAGGACGGTCACTGATGAGGGCGAGGAGCGGGCTCTGAGGAGTGTGCAGGACGGTCACTGATGAGGGCGAGGAGCGGGCTCTGAGGAGTGTGCAGGACGGTCACTGATGAGGGCGAGGAGCGGGCTTTGAGGAGTGTGCAGGAAGGTCACTGATGAGGGCGAGGAGCGGGCTCTGAGGAGTGTGCAGGACGGTCACTGATGAGGGCGAGGAGTGGGCTTTGAGGAGTGTGCAGGAAGGTCACTGATGAGGGCGAGGAGCGAGCTCTGAGGAGTGTGCAGGAGGACGGTCACTGATGAGGGCGAGGAGCGGGCTCTGAGGAGTGTGCAGGACGGTCACTGATGAGGGCGAGGAGCGGGCTCTGAGGAGTGTGCAGGACGGTCACTGATGAGGGCGAGGAGCGGGCTCTGAGGAGTGTGCAGAGGACTGTCACTGAGGGCGAGGAGTGGGCTCTGAGGAGTGTGCAGGACGGTCGCTGATGAGGGGGAGGAGCGGGCTCTGAGGAGTGTGCAGAGGACGGTCACTGATGAGGGTGAGGAGCGGGCTCTGAGGAGTGTGCAGGAGGACGGTCACTGATGGCGAAGAGTGGGCTCTGAGGAGTGTGCAGGACTGTCACTGATGAGGGCGAGGAGCGGGCTCTGAGGATTGTGCAGGACGGTCACTGATGAGGGCGAGGAGCGGGCTCTGAGGAGTGTGCAGGACGGTCACTGATGAGGGGGAGGAGCGGGCTCTGAGGAGTGTGCAGGACGGTCACTGATGAGGGCGAGGAGCGGGCTTTGAGGAGTGTGCAGGAAGGTCACTGATGAGGGCGAGGAGCGGGCTCTGAGGAGTGTGCAGGACGGTCACTGATGAGGGCGAGGAGTGGGCTTTGAGGAGTGTGCAGGAAGGTCACTGATGAGGGCGAGGAGCGAGCTCTGAGGAGTGTGCAGGAGGACGGTCACTGATGAGGGCGAGGAGCGGGCTCTGAGGAGTGTGCAGGACGGTCACTGATGAGGGGGAGGAGCGAGCTCTGAGGAGTGTGCAGGACGGTCACTGATGAGGGCGAGGAGCGGGCTCTGAGGAGTGTGCAGGACGGTCACTGATGAGGGGGAGGAGCGGGCTCTGAGGAGTGTGCAGAGGACTGTCACTGAGGGCGAGGAGTGGGCTCTGAGGAGTGTGCAGGACGGTCACTGATGAGGGGGAGGAGCGGGCTCTGAGGAGTGTGCAGAGGACGGTCACTGATGAGGGTGAGGAGCGGGCTCTGAGGAGTGTGCAGGAGGACGGTCCCTGATGGCGAAGAGTGGCTCTGAGGATGTGTGCAGGACTGTCACTGATGAGGGCGAGGAGCGGGCTCTGAGGAGTGTGCAGGACGGTCACTGATGAGGGCGAGGAGCGGGCTCTGAGGAGTGTGCAGGACGGTCACTGATGAGGGTGAGGAGCGGGCTCTGAGGAGTGTGCAGGAGGACGGTCACTGATGAGGGCGAGGAGCGGGCTCTGAGGAGTGTGCAGGAGGACGGTCACTGATGAGGGCGAGGAGCGGGGCTCTGAGGAGTGTGCAGGAGGACGGTCACTGATGAGAGCGAGGAGCGGGCTCTGAGGAGTGTGCAGGAGGACGGTCACTGATGGCGAGGAGCGGGCTCTGAGGAGTGTGCAGGACGGTCACTGATGAGAGCGAGGAGCGGGCTCTGAGGAGTGTGCAGGAGGACGGTCACTGATGGCGAGGAGCGAGCTCTGAGGAGTGTGCAGGATGGTCACTGATGAGGGGGAGGAGCGGGCTCTGAGGAGTGTGCAGAGGACTGTCACTGAGGGCGAGGAGTGGGCTCTGAGGAGTGTGCAGGACGGTCACTGATGAGGGGGAGGAGCGGGCTCTGAGGAGTGTGCAGAGGACGGTCACTGATGAGGGTGAGGAGCGGGCTCTGAGGAGTGTGCAGGAGGATGGTCACTGATGGCGAAGAGTGGGCTCTGAGGAGTGTGCAGGACTGTCACTGATGAGGGCGAGGAGCGGGCTCTGAGGAGTGTGCAGGACGGTCACTGATGAGGGCGAGGAGCGGGCTCGGAGGAGTGTGCAGGACGGTCACTGATGAGGGGGAGGAGCGGGCTCTGAGGAGTGTGCAGGAGGACGGTCACTGATGAGGGCGAGGAGCGGGCTCTGAGGAGTGTGCAGGAGGACGGTCACTGATGAGGGCGAGTAGCGGGCTCTGAGGAGTGTGCAGAGGACGGTCACTGATGAGAGCGAGGAGCGGGCTCTGAGGAGTGTGCGGGAGGACGGTCACTGATGGCGAGGAGCGGGCTCTGAGGAGTGTGCAGGACGGTCACTGATGAGAGCGAGGAGCGGGCTCTGAGGAGTGTGCAGGAGCACGGTCACTGATGGCAAGGAGCGAGCTCTGAGGAGTGTGCAGGATGGTCACTGATGAGGGGGAGGAGCGGGCTCTGAGGAGTGTGCAGAGGACTGTCACTGAGGGCGAGGAGTGGGCTCTGAGGAGTGTGCAGGACGGTCACTGATGAGGGGGAGGAGCGGGCTCTGAGGAGTGTGCAGAGGACGGTCACTGATGAGGGTGAGGAGCGGGCTCTGAGGAGTATGCAGGAGGACGGTCACTGATGGCGAAGAGTGGGCTCTGTGGAGTGTGCAGGACGGTCACTGATGAGGGCGAGGAGCGGGCTCTGAGGAGTGTGCAGGACGGTCACTGATGAGAGCGAGGAGCGGGCTCTAAGGAGTGTGCAGGACGGTCACTGATGAGGGCGAGGAGTGGGCTCTGAGGAGTGTGCAGGAGGACGGTCACTGATGAGGGCGAGGAGCGGGCTCTGATGAGTGTGCAGGACAGTCACTGATGAGGGCGAGGAGCGGGCTCTGAGGAGTGTGCAGGACTGTCACTGATGAGGGCGAGGAGCGGGCTCTGAGGAGTGTGCAGAGGACGGTCACTGATGAGGGCGAGGAGCAGGCGGTCACTGATGAGGGCGAGGAGCGGGCTCTGAGGAGTCTGCAGGAGGATGGTCACTGATGAGGGGGAGGAGCGAGCTCTGAGGAGTGTGCAGGACGGTCACTGATGAGGGCGAGGAGCGGGCTCTGAGGAGTGTGCAGAGGACGGTCACTGATGAGAGCGAGGAGCGGGCTCTGAGGAGTCTGCAGGAGGATGGTCACTGATGAGGGGGAGGAGCGAGCTCTGAGGAGTGTGCAGGACGGTCACTGATGAGGGCGAGGAGCGGGCTTTGAGGAGTGTGCAGGAGGACGGTCACTGATGAGGGCGAAGAGTGGGCTCTGAGGAGTGTGCAGGACGGTCACTGATGAGGGCGAGGAGCGGGCTCTGAGGAGTGTGCAGGACGGTCACTGATGAGGGGGAGGAGCGAGCTCTGAGGAGTGTGCAGGACGGTCACTGATGAGGGCGAGGAGCGGGCTCTGAGGAGTGTACAGAGGACTGTCACTGAGGGCGAGGAGTGGGCTCTGAGGAGTGTGCAGGACGGTCACTGATGAGGGGGAGGAGCGGGCTCTGAGGAGTGTGCAGGACGGTCACTGATGAGGGGGAGGAGCGAGCTCTGAGGAGTGTGCAGGACGGTCACTGATGAGGGGGAGGAGCGGGCTCTGAGGAGTGTGCAGGACGGTCACTGATGAGGGGGAGGAGCGAGCTCTGAGGAGTGTGCAGGACGGTCACTGATGAGGGGGAGGAGCGGGCTCTGAGGAGTGTGCAGAGGTCGGTCACTGATGAGAGCGATGAGCGGGCTCTGAGGAGTGTGCAGGAGGACGGTCACTGATGGCGAAGAGTGGGGTCTTAGGAGTGTGCAGGACTGTCACTGATGAAGGCGAGGAGCGGGCTCTAAAGAGTGTGCAGGACGGTCACTGATGAGAGCGAGGAGCAGGACGGTCACTGAGGGCGAGGAGCGGGCTCTAAGGAGTGTGCAGAGGACGGTCACTGATGAGGGCGAAGAGCGGGCTCTGAGGAGTGCAGGACGGTCACTGATGAGGGCGAGGAGCGGGCTCTGAGGAGTGTGCAGGAGGATGGTCACTGATGAGGGTGAGGAGCAGGCTCTGAGGAGTGTGCAGAGGACGGTCACTGATGGCGAGGAGCGAGCTCTGAGGAGTGTGCAGGAGGACGGTCACTGATGGCGAGGAGCGGGCTCTGAGGAGTGTGCAGGACGGTCACTGATGAGGGCGAGGAGCGGGCTTTGAGGAGTGTGCAGGAAGGTCACTGATGAGGGCGAGGAGCGGGCTCTGAGGAGTGTGCAGGACGGTCACTGATGAGGGCGAGGAGCGGGCTTTGAGGAGTGTGCAGGAAGGTCACTGATGAGGGGGAGGAGCGGGCTCTGAGGAGTGTGCAGAGGTCGGTCACTGATGAGAGCGATGAGCGGGCTCTGAGGAGTGTGCAGGAGGACGGTCACTGATGGCGAGGAGCGGGCTCTAAAGAGTGTGCAGGACGGTCACTGATGAGAGCGAGGAGCAGGACGGTCACTGAGGGCGAGGAGCGGGCTCTAAGGAGTGTGCAGAGGACGGTCACTGATGAGGGCGAAGAGCGGGCTCTGAGGAGTGCAGGACGGTCACTGATGAGGGCGAGGAGCGGGCTCTGAGGAGTGTGCAGGAGGATGGTCACTGATGAGGGCGAGGAGCGGGCTCTGAGGAGTGTGCAGAGGACGGTCACTGATGGCGAGGAGCGAGCTCTGAGGAGTGTGCAGGAGGACGGTCACTGATGGCGAGGAGCGGGCTCTGAGGAGTGTGCAGGACGGTCACTGATGAGGGCGAGGAGCGGGCTTTGAGGAGTGTGCAGGAAGGTCACTGATGAGGGCGAGGAGCGGGCTCTGAGGAGTGTGCAGGACGGTCACTGATGAGGGCGAGGAGCGGGCTTTGAGGAGTGTGCAGGAAGGTCACTGATGAGGGGGAGGAGCGGGCTCTGAGGAGTGTGCAGAGGTCGGTCACTGATGAGAGCGATGAGCGGGCTCTGAGGAGTGTGCAGGAGGTCGGTCACTGATGGCGAAGAGTGGGGTCTGAGGAGTGTGCAGGACTGTCACTGATGAAGGCGAGGAGCGGGCTCTAAAGAGTGTGCAGGACGGTCACTGATGAGAGCGAGGAGCAGGACGGTCACTGAGGGCGAGGAGCGGGCTCTAAGGAGTGTGCAGAGGACGGTCACTGATGAGGGCGAAGAGCGGGCTCTGAGGAGTGCAGGACGGTCACTGATGAGGGCGAGGAGCGGGCTCTGAGGAGTGTGCAGGAGGATGGTCACTGATGAGGGCGAGGAGCGGGCTCTGAGGAGTGTGCAGAGGACGGTCACTGATGGCGAGGAGCGAGCTCTGAGGAGTGTGCAGGAGGACGGTCACTGATGGCGAGGAGCGGGCTCTGAGGAGTGTGCAGGACGGTCACTGATGAGGGCGAGGAGCGGGCTTTGAGGAGTGTGCAGGAAGGTCACTGATGAGGGCGAGGAGCGGGCTCTGAGGAGTGTGCAGGACGGTCACTGATGAGGGCGAGGAGCGGGCTTTGAGGAGTGTGCAGGAAGGTCACTGATGAGGGCGAGGAGCGAGCTCTGAGGAGTGTGCAGGAGGATGGTCACTGATGAGGGCGAGGAGCGGGCTCTGAGGAGTGTGCAGGACGGTCACTGATGAGGGCGAGGAGCGGGCTCTGAGGAGTGTGCAGGACGGTCACTGATGAGGGGGAGGAGCGAGCTCTGAGGAGTGGGCTCTGAGGAGTGTGCAGAGGACGGTCACTGATGAGGGCGAGGAGCGGGCTCTGAGGAGTGTGCAGGACGGTCACTGATGAGGGCGAGGAGCGGGCTCTGAGGAGTGTGCAGAGGACTGTCACTGAGGGCGAGGAGTGGGCTCTGTGGAGTGTGCAGGACGGTCACTGATGAGGGGGAGGAGCGGGCTCTGAGGAGTGTGCAGAGGACGGTCACTGATGAGGGTGAGGAGCGGGCTCTGAGGAGTGTGCAGGAGGACGGTCACTGATGGCGAAGAGTGGGCTCTGTGGAGTGTGCAGGATGGTCACTGATGAGGGGGAGGAGCGGGCTCTGAGGAGTGTGCAGAGGACTGTCACTGAGGGCGAGGAGTGGGCTCTGAGGAGTGTGCAGGACGGTCACTGATGAGGGGGAGGAGCGGGCTCTGAGGAGTGTGCAGAGGACGGTCACTGATGAGGGTGAGGAGCGGGCTCTGAGGAGTGTGCAGGAGGACGGTCACTGATGGCGAAGAGTGGGCTCTGTGGAGTGTGCAGGACGGTCACTGATGAGGGCGAGGAGCGGGCTCTGAGGAGTGTGCAGGACGGTCACTGATGAGAGCGAGGAGCGGGCTCTGAGGAGTGTGCAGGACGGTCACTGATGAGGGCGAGGAGTGGGCTCTGAGGAGTGTGCAGGAGGACGGTCACTGATGAGGGCGAGGAGCGGGCTCTGATGAGTGTGCAGGACAGTCACTGATGAGGGCGAGGAGCGGGCTCTGAGGAGTGTGCAGGACTGTCACTCATGAGGGCGAGGAGCGGGCTCTGAGGAGTGTGCAGAGGACGGTCACTGATGAGGGCGAGGAGCAGGCGGTCACTGATGAGGGCGAGGAGCGGGCTCTGAGGAGTGTGCAGAGGACGGTCACTGATGAGAGCGAGGAGCGGGCTCTGAGGAGTCTGCAGGAGGATGGTCACTGATGAGGGGGAGGAGCGAGCTCTGAGGAGTGTGCAGGACGGTCACTGATGAGGGCGAGGAGCGGGCTTTGAGGAGTGTGCAGGAGGACGGTCACTGATGAGGGCGAAGAGTGGGCTCTGAGGAGTGTGCAGGACGGTCACTGATGAGGGCGAGGAGCGGGCTCTGAGGAGTGTGCAGGACGGTCACTGATGAGAGCGAGGAGCGGGCTCTGAGGAGTGTGCAGGACGGTCACTGATGAGGGCGAGGAGTGGGCTCTGAGGAGTGTGCAGGACAGTCACTGATGAGGGCGAGGAGCGCGCTCTGAGGAGTGTGCAGGACTGTCACTGATGAGGGCGAGGAGCGGGCTCTGAGGAGTAAGCAGGACGGTCACTGATGAGGGCGAGGAGCGGGCTCTGAGGAGTGTGCAGGACGGTCACTGATGAGGGGGAGGTGCGGGCTCTGAGGAGTGTGCAGGAGGACGGTCACAGATGAGGGGGAGGAGCGAGCTCTGAGGAGTGTGCAGGACGGTCACTGATGAGAGCGAGGAGCGGGCTCTGAGGAGTGTGCAGGAGGACGGTCACTGATGAGGGCGAGGAGTGGGCTCTGAGGAGTGTGCAGGACGGTCACTGATGAGGGGGAGGAGCGAGCTCTGAGGAGTGTGCAGGATGGTCACTGATGAGAGCGAGGAGCGGGCTCTGAGGAGTGTGCAGGAGGACGGTCACTGATGAGGGCGAGGAGCGGGCTCTGAGGAGTGTGCAGAGGACGGTCACTGATGAGGGTGAGGAGCGGGCTCTGAGGAATGTGCAGAGGACGGTCACTGATGAGGGCGAGGAGCGGGCTCTGAGGAGTGTGCAGGAGGACGGTCCCTGATGAGGGCGAGGAGCGGACTCTGAGGAGTGTGCAGAGGACGGTCACTGATGAGGGCGAGGAGCGGGCTCTGAGGAGTGTGCAGAGGACGGTCACTGATGAGGGCGAGGAGCGGGCTCTGAGGAGTGTGCAGGACGGTCACTGATGAGGGCGAGGAGCGGGCTCTGAGGAGTGTGCAGGACGGTCACTGATGAGGGCGAGGAGCGGGCTCTGAGGAGTGTGCAGGACGGTCACTGATGAGGGCGAGGAGCGGGCTCTGAGGAGTGTGCAGGAGGACGGTCACTGATGAGGGCGAGGAGCGGGCTCTGAGGAGTGTGCAGAGGACGGTCACTGATGAGGGCGAAGAGCGGGCTCTGAGGAGTGCAGGACAGTCACTGATGAGGGCGAGGAGCGGGCTCTGAGGAGTGTGCAGGACGGTCACTGATGGTGAGGAGCGAGCTCTGAGGAGTGTGCAGGAGGATGGTCACTGATGAGGGGGAGGAGCGGGCTCTGAGGAGTCTGCAGGAGGATGGTCACTGATGAGGGGGAGGAGCGGGCTCTGAGGAGTGTGCAGAGGACGGTCACTGATGGCGAGGAGCGAGCTCTGAGGAGTGTGCAGGAGGACGGTCACTGATGGCGAGGAGCGGGCTCTGAGGAGTGTGCAGGACGGTCACTGATGAGGGCGAGGAGCGGGCTCTGAGGAGTGTGCAGGACGGTCACTGATGAAGGGGAGGAGCGGGCTCTGAGGAGTGTGCAGGACGGTCACTGATGAGGGCGAGGAGCGGGCTCTAAGGAGTGTGCAGAGGACGGTCACTGATGAGGGCGAGGAGCGGGCTCTAAGGAGTGTGCAGAGGAGGGTCACTGATGAGGGCGAAGAGCGGGCTCTGAGGAGTGCAGGACGGTCACTGATGAGGGCGAGGAGCGGGCTCTGAGGAGTGTGCAGGACGGTCACTGATGGCGAGGAGCGAGCTCTGAGGAGTGTGCAGGAGGATGGTCACTGATGAGGGGGAGGAGAGGGCTCTGAGGAGTGTGCAGAGGACGGTCACTGATGGCGAGGAGCGAGCGCTGAGGAGTGTGCAGGAGGACGGTCAGTGATGGCGAGGAGCGGGCTCTGAGGAGTGTGCAGGACGGTCACTGATGAGGGCGAGGAGCGGGCTCTGAGGAGTGTGCAGGACGGTCACTGATGAGGGGGAGGAGCGAGCTCTGAGGAGTGTGCAGGACGGTCACTGATGAGGGCGAGGAGCGGGCTCTGAGGAGTGTGCAGAGGACTGTCACTGAGGGCGAGGAGTGGGCTCTGAGGAGTGTGCAGGACGGTCACTGATGAGGGGGAGGAGCGGGCTCTGAGGAGTGTGCAGGACGGTCACTGATGAGGGGGAGGAGCGAGCTCTGAGGAGTGTGCAGGACGGTCACTGATGAGGGGGAGGAGCGGGCTCTGAGGAGTGTGCAGAGGACGGTCACTGATGAGAGCGAGGAGCGGGCTCTGAGGAGTGTGCAGGAGGACGGTCACTGATGGCGAAGAGTGGGCTCTGAGGAGTGTGCAGGACTGTCACTGATGAGGGCGAGGAGCGGGCTCTAAAGATTGTGCAGGACGGTCACTGATGAGAGCGAGGAGCAGGACGGTCACTGAGGGCGAGGAGCGGGCTCTAAGGAGTGTGCAGAGGACGGTCACTGATGAGGGCGAAGAGCGGGCTCTGAGGAGTGCAGGACGGTCACTGATGAGGGCGAGGAGCGGGCTCTGAGGAGTGTGCAGGAGGATGGTCACTGATGAGGGCGAGGAGCGGGCTCTGAGGAGTGTGCAGAGGACGGTCACTGATGGCGAGGAGCGAGCTCTGAGGAGTGTGCAGGAGGACGGTTACTGATGGCGAGGAGCGGGCTCTGAGGAGTGTGCAGGACGGTCACTGATGAGGGCGAGGAGCGGGCTTTGAGGAGTGTGCAGGAAGGTCACTGATGAGGGCGAGGAGCGGGCTCTGAGGAGTGTGCAGGACGGTCACTGATGAGGGTGAGGAGCGGGCTTTGAGGAGTGTGCAGGAAGGTCACTGATGAGGGCGAGGAGCGAGCTCTGAGGAGTGTGCAGGAAGGTCACTGATGAGGGCGAGGAGCGGGCTCTGAGGAGTGTGCAGGAGGACGGTCACTGATGAGGGCGAGGAGCGGGCTCTGAGGAGTGTGCAGGACGGTCACTGATGAGGGCGAGGAGCGGGCTCTGAGGAGTGTGCAGGACGGTCACTGATGAGGGGGAGGAGCGAGCTCTGAGGAGTGGGCTCTGAGGAGTGTGCAGAGGACGGTCACTGATGAGGGCGAGGAGCGGGCTCTGAGGAGTGTGCAGGACGGTCACTGATGAGGGCGAGGAGCGGGCTCTGAGGAGTGTGCAGGAGGATGGTCACTGATGAGGGCGAGGAGCGGGCTCTGAGGAGTGTGCAGAGGACGGTCACTGATGGCGAGGAGCGAGCGCTGAGGAGTGTGCAGGAGGACGGTCAGTGATGGCGAGGAGCGGGCTCTGAGGAGTGTGCAGGACGGTCACTGATGAGGGCGAGGAGCGGGCTCTGAGGAGTGTGCAGGACGGTCACTGATGAGGGGGAGGAGCGAGCTCTGAGGAGTGTGCAGGACGGTCACTGATGAGGGCGAGGAGCTGGCTCTGAGGAGTGTGCAGAGGACTGTCACTGAGGGCGAGGAGTGGTCTCTGAGGAGTGTGCAGGACGGTCACTGATGAGGGCGAGGAGCGGGCTCTGAGGAGTGTGCAGGACGGTCACTGATGAAGGGGAGGAGCGGGCTCTGAGGAGTGTGCAGGACGGTCACTGATGAGGGCGAGGAGCGGGCTCTAAGGAGTGTGCAGAGGACGGTCACTGATGAGGGCGAGGAGCGGGCTCTAAGGAGTGTGCAGAGGACGGTCACTGATGAGGGCGAAGAGCGGGCTCTGAGGAGTGCAGGACGGTCACTGATGAGGGCGAGGAGCGGGCTCTGAGGAGTGTGCAGGACGGTCACTGATGGCGAGGAGCGAGCTCTGAGGAGTGTGCAGGAGGATGGTCACTGATGAGGGGGAGGAGCGGGCTCTGAGGAGTCTGCAGGAGGATGGTCACTGATGAAGGGGAGGAGAGGGCTCTGAGGAGTGTGCAGAGGACGGTCACTGATGGCGAGGAGCGAGCGCTGAGGAGTGTGCAGGAGGACGGTCAGTGATGGCGAGGAGCGGGCTCTGAGGAGTGTGCAGGACGGTCACTGATGAGGGCGAGGAGCGGGCTCTGAGGAGTGTGCAGGACGGTCACTGATGAGGGGGAGGAGCGAGCTCTGAGGAGTGTGCAGGACGGTCACTGATGAGGGCGAGGAGCGGGCTCTGAGGAGTGTGCAGAGGACTGTCACTGAGGGCGAGGAGTGGGCTCTGAGGAGTGTGCAGGACGGTCACTGATGAGGGGGAGGAGCGGGCTCTGAGGAGTGTGCAGGACGGTCACTGATGAGGGGGAGGAGCGAGCTCTGAGGAGTGTGCAGGACGGTCACTGATGAGGGGTAGGAGCGGGCTCTGAGGAGTGTGCAGAGGACGGTCACTGATGAGAGCGAGGAGCGGGTTCTGAGGAGTGTGCAGGAGGATGGTCACTGATGGCGAAGAGTGGGCTCTGAGGAGTGTGCAGGACTGTCACTGATGAGGGCGAGGAGCGGGCTCTAAAGATTGTGCAGGACGGTCACTGATGAGAGCGAGGAGCAGGACGGTCACTGAGGGCGAGGAGCGGGCTCTAAGGAGTGTGCAGAGGACGGTCACTGATGAGGGCGAAGAGCGGGCTCTGAGGAGTGCAGGACGGTCACTGATGAGAGCGAGGAGCGGGCTCTGAGGAGTGTGCAGGACGGTCACTGATGAAGGGGAGGAGCGGGCTCTGAGGAGTGTGCAGGACGGTCACTGATGAGGGCGAGGAGCGGGCTCTAAGGAGTGTGCAGAGGACGGTCACTGATGAGGGCGAAGAGTGGGCTCTGAGGAGTGTGCAGGACGGTCACTGATGAGGGCGAGGAGCGGGCTCTGAGGAGTGTGCAGGACGGTCACTGATGAGAGCGAGGAGCGGGCTCTGAGGAGTGTGCAGGACGGTCACTGATGAGGGCGAGGAGTGGGCTCTGAGGAGTGTGCAGGACAGTCACTGATGAGGGCGAGGAGCGCGCTCTGAGGAGTGTGCAGGACTGTCACTGATGAGGGCGAGGAGCGGGCTCTGAGGAGTGTGCAGGAGGACGGTCACTGATGGCGAAGAGTGGGCTCTGAGGAGTGTGCAGGACTGTCACTGATGAGGGCGAGGAGCGGGCTCTGAGGAGTAAGCAGGACGGTCACTGATGAGGGCGAGGAGCGGGCTCTGAAGAGTGTGCAGGACGGTCACTGATGAGGGGGAGGAGCGGGCTCTGAGGAGTGTGCAGGAGGACGGTCACAGATGAGGGGGAGGAGCGAGCTCTGAGGAGTGTGCAGGACGGTCACTGATGAGAGCGAGGAGCGGGCTCTGAGGAGTGTGCAGGAGGACGGTCACTGATGAGGGCGAGGAGTGGGCTCTGAGGAGTGTGCAGGACGGTCACTGATGAGGGGGAGGAGCGAGCTCTGAGGAGTGTGCAGGATGGTCACTGATGAGAGCGAGGAGCGGGCTCTGAGGAGTGTGCAGGAGGACGGTCACTGATGAGGGCGAGGAGCGGGCTCTGAGGAGTGTGCAGAGGACGGTCACTGATGAGGGTGAGGAGCGGGCTCTGAGGAGTGTGCAGGAGGACGGTCACTGATGAGGGCGAGGAGCGGGCTCTGAGGAATGTGCAGAGGACGGTCACTGATGAGGGCGAGGAGCGGGCTCTGAGGAGTGTGCAGAGGACGGTCACTGATGAGGGCGAGGAGCGGGCTCTGAGGAGTGTGCAGAGGACGGTCACTGATGAGGGCGAGGAGCGGGCTCTGAGGAGTGTGCAGGACGGTCACTGATGAGGGCGAGGAGCGGGCTCTGAGGAGTGTGCAGGACGGTCACTGATGAGGGCGAGGAGCGGGCTCTGAGGAGTGTGCAGGACGGTCACTGATGAGGGCGAGGAGCGGGCTCTGAGGAGTGTGCAGGACGACGGTCACTGATGAGGGCGAGGAGCGGGCTCTGAGGAGTGTGCAGAGGACGGTCACTGATGAGGGCGAAGAGCGGGCTCTGAGGAGTGCAGGACAGTCACTGATGAGGGCGAGGAGCGGGCTCTGAGGAGTGTGCAGGACGGTCACTGATGGCGAGGAGCGAGCTCTGAGGAGTGTGCAGGAGGATGGTCACTGATGAGGGGGAGGAGCGGGCTCTGAGGAGTCTGCAGGAGGATGGTCACTGATGAGGGGGAGGAGCGGGCTCTGAGGAGTGTGCAGAGGACGGTCACTGATGGCGAGGAGCGAGCTCTGAGGAGTGTGCAGGAGGACGGTCACTGATGAGGGCGAGGAGCGGGCTCTGAGGAATGTGCAGAGGACGGTCACTGATGAGGGCGAGGAGCGGGCTCTGAGGAGTGTGCAGAGGACGGTCACTGATGAGGGCGAGGAGCGGGCTCTGAGGAGTGTGCAGAGGACGGTCACTGATGAGGGCGAGGAGCGGGCTCTGAGGAGTGTGCAGGACGGTCACTGATGAGGGCGAGGAGCGGGCTCTGAGGAGTGTGCAGGACGGTCACTGATGAGGGCGAGGAGCGGGCTCTGAGGAGTGTGCAGGACGGTCACTGATGAGGGCGAGGAGCGGGCTCTGAGGAGTGTGCAGGAGGACGGTCACTGATGAGGGCGAGGAGCGGGCTCTGAGGAGTGTGCAGAGGACGGTCACTGATGAGGGCGAAGAGCGGGCTCTGAGGAGTGCAGGACAGTCACTGATGTGGGCGAGGAGCGGGCTCTGAGGAGTGTGCAGGACGGTCACTGATGGCGAGGAGCGAGCTCTGAGGAGTGTGCAGGAGGATGGTCACTGATGAGGGGGAGGAGCGGGCTCTGAGGAGTCTGCAGGAGGATGGTCACTGATGAGGGGGAGGAGCGGGCTCTGAGGAGTGTGCAGAGGACGGTCACTGATGGCGAGGAGCGAGCTCCGAGGAGTGTGCAGGAGGACGGTCACTGATGGCGAGGAGCGGGCTCTGAGGAGTGTGCAGGACGGTCACTGAT
Organism: Anomaloglossus baeobatrachus; assembly: GCF_048569485.1. Taxonomy (NCBI): domain Eukaryota; kingdom Metazoa; phylum Chordata; class Amphibia; order Anura; family Aromobatidae; genus Anomaloglossus; species Anomaloglossus baeobatrachus. The sequence goes on along the minus strand of NC_134355.1, from coordinate 1,093,499 downwards.
GAGGGCGAGGAGCGGGCTCTGAGGAGTGTGCAGGACGGTCACTGATGAAGGGGAGGAGCGGGCTCTGAGGAGTGTGCAGGACGGTCACTGATGAGGGCGAGGAGCGGGCTCTAAGGAGTGTGCAGAGGACGGTCACTGATGAGGGCGAGGAGCGGGCTCTAAGGAGTGTGCAGAGGACGGTCACTGATGAGGGCGAAGAGCGGGCTCTGAGGAGTGCAGGACGGTCACTGATGAGGGCGAGGAGCGGGCTCTGAGGAGTGTGCAGGACGGTCACTGATGGCGAGGAGCGAGCTCTGAGGAGTGTGCAGGAGGATGGTCACTGATGAGGGGGAGGAGCGGGCTCTGAGGAGTCTGCAGGAGGATGGTCACTGATGAGGGGGAGGAGAGGGCTCTGAGGAGTGTGCAGATGACGGTCACTGATGGCGAGGAGCGAGCGCTGAGGAGTGTGCAGGAGGACGGTCAGTGATGGCGAGGAGCGGGCTCTGAGGAGTGTGCAGGACGGTCACTGATGAGGGCGAGGAGCGGGCTCTGAGGAGTGTGCAGGACGGTCACTGATGAGGGGGAGGAGCGAGCTCTGAGGAGTGTGCAGGACGGTCACTGATGAGGGCGAGGAGCGGGCTCTGAGGAGTGTGCAGAGGACTGTCACTGAGGGCGAGGAGTGGGCTCTGAGGAGTGTGCAGGACGGTCACTGATGAGGGGGAGGAGCGGGCTCTGAGGAGTGTGCAGGACGGTCACTGATGAGGGGGAGGAGCGAGCTCTGAGGAGTGTGCAGGACGGTCACTGATGAGGGGGAGGAGCGGGCTCTGAGGAGTGTGCAGAGGACGGTCACTGATGAGGGCGAGGAGCGGGCTCTAAGGAGTGTGCAGAGGACGGTCACTGATGGCGAAGAGTGGGCTCTGAGGAGTGTGCAGGACTGTCACTGATGAGGGCGAGGAGCGGGCTCTAAAGATTGTGCAGGACGGTCACTGATGAGAGCGAGGAGCAGGACGGTCACTGAGGGCGAGGAGCGGGCTCTAAGGAGTGTGCAGAGGACGGTCACTGATGAGGGCGAAGAGCGGGCTCTGAGGAGTGCAGGACGGTCACTGATGAGGGCGAGGAGCGGGCTCTGAGGAGTGTGCAGGAGGATGGTCACTGATGAGGGCGAGGAGCGGGCTCTGAGGAGTGTGCAGAGGACGGTCACTGATGGCGAGGAGCGAGCGCTGAGGAGTGTGCAGGAGGACGGTCAGTGATGGCGAGGAGCGGGCTCTGAGGAGTGTGCAGGACGGTCACTGATGAGGGCGAGGAGCGGGCTCTGAGGAGTGTGCAGGACGGTCACTGATGAGGGGGAGGAGCGAGCTCTGAGGAGTGTGCAGGACGGTCACTGATGAGGGCGAGGAGCGGGCTTTGAGGAGTGTGCAGGAAGGTCACTGATGAGGGCGAGGAGCGAGCTCTGAGGAGTGTGCAGGAGGACGGTCACTGATGAGGGCGAGGAGCGGGCTCTGAGGAGTGTGCAGGACGGTCACTGATGAGGGCGAGGAGCGGGCTCTGAGGAGTGTGCAGGACGGTCACTGATGAGGGGGAGGAGCGAGCTCTGAGGAGTGGGCTCTGAGGAGTGTGCAGAGGACGGTCACTGATGAGGGCGAGGAGCGGGCTCTGAGGAGTGTGCAGGACGGTCACTGATGAGGGCGAGGAGCGGGCTCTGAGGAGTGTGCAGGACGGTCACTGATGAGGGGGAGGAGCGAGCTCTGAGGAGTGTGCAGGACGGTCACTGATGAGGGGGAGGAGCGGGCTCTGAGGAGTGTGCAGAGGACGGTCACTGATGAGAGCGAGGAGCGGGCTCTGAGGAGTGTGCAGGAGGACGGTCACTGATGGCGAAGAGTGGGCTCTGAGGAGTGTGCAGGACTGTCACTGATGAGGGCGAGGAGCGGGCTCTAAAGATTGTGCAGGACGGTCACTGATGAGAGCGAGGAGCAGGACGGTCACTGAGGGCGAGGAGCGGGCTCTAAGGAGTGTGCAGAGGACGGTCACTGATGAGGGCGAAGAGCGGGCTCTGAGGAGTGCAGGACGGTCACTGATGAGGGCGAGGAGCGGGCTCTGAGGAGTGTGCAGGAGGATGGTCACTGATGAGGGCGAGGAGCGGGCTCTGAGGAGTGTGCAGAGGACGGTCACTGATGGCGAGGAGCGAGCTCTGAGGAGTGTGCAGGAGGACGGTCACTGATGGCGAGGAGCGGGCTCTGAGGAGTGTGCAGGACGGTCACTGATGAGGGCGACGAGCGGGCTTTGAGGAGTGTGCAGGAAGGTCACTGATGAGGGCGAGGAGCGGGCTCTGAGGAGTGTGCAGGATGGTCACTGATGAGGGTGAGGAGCGGGCTTTGAGGAGTGTGCAGGAAGGTCACTGATGAGGGCGAGGAGCGAGCTCTGAGGAGTGTGCAGGAAGGTCACTGATGAGGGCGAGGAGCGAGCTCTGAGGAGTGTGCAGGAGGACGGTCACTGATGAGGGCGAGGAGCGGGCTCTGAGGAGTGTGCAGGACGGTCACTGATGAGGGCGAGGAGCGGGCTCTGAGGAGTGTGCAGGACGGTCACTGATGAGGGGGAGGAGCGAGCTCTGAGGAGTGGGCTCTGAGGAGTGTGCAGAGGACGGTCACTGATGAGGGCGAGGAGCGGGCTCTGAGGAGTGTGCAGGACGGTCACTGATGAGGGCGAGGAGCGGGCTCTGAGGAGTGTGCAGGAGGATGGTCACTGATGAGGGCGAGGAGCGGGCTCTGAGGAGTGTGCAGAGGACGGTCACTGATGGCGAGGAGCGAGCGCTGAGGAGTGTGCAGGAGGACGGTCAGTGATGGCGAGGAGCGGGCTCTGAGGAGTGTGCAGGACGGTCACTGATGAGGGCGAGGAGCGGGCTCTGAGGAGTGTGCAGGACGGTCACTGATGAGGGGGAGGAGCGAGCTCTGAGGAGTGTGCAGGACGGTCACTGATGAGGGCGAGGAGCTGGCTCTGAGGAGTGTGCAGAGGACTGTCACTGAGGGCGAGGAGTGGTCTCTGAGGAGTGTGCAGGACGGTCACTGATGAGGGCGAGGAGCGGGCTCTGAGGAGTGTGCAGGACGGTCACTGATGAAGGGGAGGAGCGGGCTCTGAGGAGTGTGCAGGACGGTCACTGATGAGGGCGAGGAGCGGGCTCTAAGGAGTGTGCAGAGGACGGTCACTGATGAGGGCGAGGAGCGGGCTCTAAGGAGTGTGCAGAGGACGGTCACTGATGAGGGCGAAGAGCGGGCTCTGAGGAGTGCAGGACGGTCACTGATGAGGGCGAGGAGCGGGCTCTGAGGAGTGTGCAGGACGGTCACTGATGGCGAGGAGCGAGCTCTGAGGAGTGTGCAGGAGGATGGTCACTGATGAGGGGGAGGAGCGGGCTCTGAGGAGTCTGCAGGAGGATGGTCACTGATGAAGGGGAGGAGAGGGCTCTGAGGAGTGTGCAGAGGACGGTCACTGATGGCGAGGAGCGAGCGCTGAGGAGTGTGCAGGAGGACGGTCAGTGATGGCGAGGAGCGGGCTCTGAGGAGTGTGCAGGACGGTCACTGATGAGGGCGAGGAGCGGGCTCTGAGGAGTGTGCAGGACGGTCACTGATGAGGGGGAGGAGCGAGCTCTGAGGAGTGTGCAGGACGGTCACTGATGAGGGCGAGGAGCGGGCTCTGAGGAGTGTGCAGAGGACTGTCACTGAGGGCGAGGAGTGGGCTCTGAGGAGTGTGCAGGACGGTCACTGATGAGGGGGAGGAGCGGGCTCTGAGGAGTGTGCAGGACGGTCACTGATGAGGGGGAGGAGCGAGCTCTGAGGAGTGTGCAGGACGGTCACTGATGAGGGGTAGGAGCGGGCTCTGAGGAGTGTGCAGAGGACGGTCACTGATGAGAGCGAGGAGCGGGTTCTGAGGAGTGTGCAGGAGGATGGTCACTGATGGCGAAGAGTGGGCTCTGAGGAGTGTGCAGGACTGTCACTGATGAGGGCGAGGAGCGGGCTCTAAAGATTGTGCAGGACGGTCACTGATGAGAGCGAGGAGCAGGACGGTCACTGAGGGCGAGGAGCGGGCTCTAAGGAGTGTGCAGAGGACGGTCACTGATGAGGGCGAAGAGCGGGCTCTGAGGAGTGCAGGACGGTCACTGATGAGAGCGAGGAGCGGGCTCTGAGGAGTGTGCAGGACGGTCACTGATGAAGGGGAGGAGCGGGCTCTGAGGAGTGTGCAGGACGGTCACTGATGAGGGCGAGGAGCGGGCTCTAAGGAGTGTGCAGAGGACGGTCACTGATGAGGGCGAAGAGTGGGCTCTGAGGAGTGTGCAGGACGGTCACTGATGAGGGCGAGGAGCGGGCTCTGAGGAGTGTGCAGGACGGTCACTGATGAGAGCGAGGAGCGGGCTCTGAGGAGTGTGCAGGACGGTCACTGATGAGGGCGAGGAGTGGGCTCTGAGGAGTGTGCAGGACAGTCACTGATGAGGGCGAGGAGCGCGCTCTGAGGAGTGTGCAGGACTGTCACTGATGAGGGCGAGGAGCGGGCTCTGAGGAGTGTGCAGGAGGACGGTCACTGATGGCGAAGAGTGGGCTCTGAGGAGTGTGCAGGACTGTCACTGATGAGGGCGAGGAGCGGGCTCTGAGGAGTAAGCAGGACGGTCACTGATGAGGGCGAGGAGCGGGCTCTGAGGAGTGTGCAGGACGGTCACTGATGAGGGGGAGGAGCGGGCTCTGAGGAGTGTGCAGGAGGACGGTCACAGATGAGGGGGAGGAGCGAGCTCTGAGGAGTGTGCAGGACGGTCACTGATGAGAGCGAGGAGCGGGCTCTGAGGAGTGTGCAGGAGGACGGTCACTGATGAGGGCGAGGAGTGGGCTCTGAGGAGTGTGCAGGACGGTCACTGATGAGGGGGAGGAGCGAGCTCTGAGGAGTGTGCAGGATGGTCACTGATGAGAGCGAGGAGCGGGCTCTGAGGAGTGTGCAGGAGGACGGTCACTGATGAGGGCGAGGAGCGGGCTCTGAGGAGTGTGCAGAGGACGGTCACTGATGAGGGTGAGGAGCGGGCTCTGAGGAGTGTGCAGGAGGACGGTCACTGATGAGGGCGAGGAGCGGGCTCTGAGGAATGTGCAGAGGACGGTCACTGATGAGGGCGAGGAGCGGGCTCTGAGGAGTGTGCAGAGGACGGTCACTGATGAGGGCGAGGAGCAAGCTCTGAGGAGTGTGCAGAGGACGGTCACTGATGAGGGCGAGGAGCGGGCTCTGAGGAGTGTGCAGGACGGTCACTGATGAGGGCGAGGAGCGGGCTCTGAGGAGTGTGCAGGACGGTCACTGATGAGGGCGAGGAGCGGGCTCTGAGGAGTGTGCAGGACGGTCACTGATGAGGGCGAGGAGCGGGCTCTGAGGAGTGTGCAGGAGGACGGTCACTGATGAGGGCGAGGAGCGGGCTCTGAGGAGTGTGCAGAGGACGGTCACTGATGAGGGCGAAGAGCGGGCTCTGAGGAGTGCAGGACAGTCACTGATGAGGGCGAGGAGCGGGCTCTGAGGAGTGTGCAGGACGGTCACTGATGGCGAGGAGCGAGCTCTGAGGAGTGTGCAGGAGGATGGTCACTGATGAGGGGGAGGAGCGGGCTCTGAGGAGTCTGCAGGAGGATGGTCACTGATGAGGGGGAGGAGCGGGCTCTGAGGAGTGTGCAGAGGACGGTCACTGATGGCGAGGAGCGAGCTCTGAGGAGTGTGCAGGAGGACGGTCACTGATGAGGGCGAGGAGCGGGCTCTGAGGAATGTGCAGAGGACGGTCACTGATGAGGGCGAGGAGCGGGCTCTGAGGAGTGTGCAGAGGACGGTCACTGATGAGGGCGAGGAGCGGGCTCTGAGGAGTGTGCAGAGGACGGTCACTGATGAGGGCGAGGAGCGGGCTCTGAGGAGTGTGCAGGACGGTCACTGATGAGGGCGAGGAGCGGGCTCTGAGGAGTGTGCAGGACGGTCACTGATGAGGGCGAGGAGCGGGCTCTGAGGAGTGTGCAGGACGGTCACTGATGAGGGCGAGGAGCGGGCTCTGAGGAGTGTGCAGGAGGACGGTCACTGATGAGGGCGAGGAGCGGGCTCTGAGGAGTGTGCAGAGGACGGTCACTGATGAGGGCGAAGAGCGGGCTCTGAGGAGTGCAGGACAGTCACTGATGTGGGCGAGGAGCGGGCTCTGAGGAGTGTGCAGGACGGTCACTGATGGCGAGGAGCGAGCTCTGAGGAGTGTGCAGGAGGATGGTCACTGATGAGGGGGAGGAGCGGGCTCTGAGGAGTCTGCAGGAGGATGGTCACTGATGAGGGGGAGGAGCGGGCTCTGAGGAGTGTGCAGAGGACGGTCACTGATGGCGAGGAGCGAGCTCTGAGGAGTGTGCAGGAGGACGGTCACTGATGGCGAGGAGCGGGCTCTGAGGAGTGTGCAGGACGGTCACTGATGAGGGCGAGGAGCGGGCTCTGAGGAGTGTGCAGGACGGTCACTGATGAAGGGGAGGAGCGGGCTCTGAGGAGTGTGCAGGACGGTCACTGATGAGAGCGAGGAGCGGGCTCTAAGGAGTGTGCAGAGGACGGTCACTGATGAGGGCGAGGAGCGGGCTCTAAGGAGTGTGCAGAGGACGGTCACTGATGAGGGCGAAGAGCGGGCTCTGAGGAGTGCAGGACGGTCACTGATGAGGGCGAGGAGCGGGCTCTGAGGAGTGTGCAGGACGGTCACTGATGGCGAGGAGCGAGCTCTGAGGAGTGTGCAGGAGGATGGTCACTGATGAGGGGGAGGAGCGGGCTCTGAGGAGTCTGCAGGAGGATGGTCACTGATGAGGGGGAGGAGAGGGCTCTGAGGAGTGTGCAGATGACGGTCACTGATGGCGAGGAGCGAGCGCTGAGGAGTGTGCAGGAGGACGGTCAGTGATGGCGAGGAGCGGGCTCTGAGGAGTGTGCAGGACGGTCACTGATGAGGGCGAGGAGCGGGCTCTGAGGAGTGTGCAGGACGGTCACTGATGAGGGGGAGGAGCGAGCTCTGAGGAGTGTGCAGGACGGTCACTGATGAGGGCGAGGAGCGGGCTCTGAGGAGTGTGCAGAGGACTGTCACTGAGGGCGAGGAGTGGGCTCTGAGGAGTGTGCAGGACGGTCACTGATGAGGGGGAGGAGCGGGCTCTGAGGAGTGTGCAGGACGGTCACTGATGAGGGGGAGGAGCGGGCTCTGAGGAGTGTGCAGGACGGTCACTGATGAGGGGGAGGAGCGGGCTCTGAGGAGTGTGCAGAGGACGGTCACTGATGAGGGCGAGGAGCGGGCTCTAAGGAGTGTGCAGAGGACGGTCACTGATGGCGAAGAGTGGGCTCTGAGGAGTGTGCAGGACTGTCACTGATGAGGGCGAGGAGCGGGCTCTAAAGATTGTGCAGGACGGTCACTGATGAGAGCGAGGAGCAGGACGGTCACTGAGGGCGAGGAGCGGGCTCTAAGGAGTGTGCAGAGGACGGTCACTGATGAGGGCGAAGAGCGGGCTCTGAGGAGTGCAGGACGGTCACTGATGAGGGCGAGGAGCGGGCTCTGAGGAGTGTGCAGGAGGATGGTCACTGATGAGGGCGAGGAGCGGGCTCTGAGGAGTGTGCAGAGGACGGTCACTGATGGCGAGGAGCGAGCGCTGAGGAGTGTGCAGGAGGACGGTCAGTGATGGCGAGGAGCGGGCTCTGAGGAGTGTGCAGGACGGTCACTGATGAGGGCGAGGAGCGGGCTCTGAGGAGTGTGCAGGACGGTCACTGATGAGGGGGAGGAGCGAGCTCTGAGGAGTGTGCAGGACGGTCACTGATGAGGGCGAGGAGCGGGCTTTGAGGAGTGTGCAGGAAGGTCACTGATGAGGGCGAGGAGCGAGCTCTGAGGAGTGTGCAGGAGGATGGTCACTGATGAGGGCGAGGAGCGGGCTCTGAGGAGTGTGCAGGACGGTCACTGATGAGGGCGAGGAGCGGGCTCTGAGGAGTGTGCAGGACGGTCACTGATGAGGGGGAGGAGCGAGCTCTGAGGAGTGGGCTCTGAGGAGTGTGCAGAGGACGGTCACTGATGAGGGCGAGGAGCGGGCTCTGAGGAGTGTGCAGGACGGTCACTGATGAGGGCGAGGAGCGGGCTCTGAGGAGTGTGCAGAGGACGGTCACTGATGAGGGTGAGGAGCGGGCTCTGAGGTGTGTGCAGGAGGACGGTCACTGATGACGAAGAGTGGGCTCTGAGGAGTGTGCAGGACTGTCACTGATGAGGGCGAGGAGCGGGCTCTGAGGAGTGTGCAGGACGGTCACTGATGAGAGCGAGGAGCAGGACGGTCACTGAGGGCGAGGAGCGGGCTCTGAGGAGTGTGCAGGACGGTCACTGATAAGGGCGAGGAGCGGGCTCTGAGGAGTGTGCAGGAGGACGGTCACTGATGAGGGCGAGGAGCGGGCTCTGAGGAGTGTGCAGGAGGACGGTCACTGATGAGGGCGAGGAGCGGGCTCTGAGGAGTGTGCAGGAGGACGGTCACTGATGGCGAAGAGTGGGCTCTGAGGAGTGTGCAGAGGACTGTCACTGAGGGCGAGGAGTGGTCTCTGAGGAGTGTGCAGGACGGTCACTGATGGCGAGGAGCGGGCTCTGAGGAGTGTGCAGAGGACTGTCACTGAGGGCGAGGAGTGGTCTCTGAGGAGTGTGCAGGACGGTCACTGATGAGGGCGAGGAGCGGGCTCTGAGGAGTGTGCAGGACGGTCACTGATGAGAGCGAGGAGCGGGCTCTGAGGAGTGTGCAGGACGGTCACTGATGAGGGCGAGGAGCGGGCTCTGAGGAGTGTGCAGAGGACTGTCACTGAGGGCGAGGAGTGGGCTCTGAGGAGTGTGCAGGACGGTCACTGATGAGGGGGAGGAGCGGGCTCTGAGGAGTGTGCAGGACGGTCACTGATGAGGGGGAGGAGCGAGCTCTGAGGAGTGTGCAGGACGGTCACTGATGAGGGGGAGGAGCGGGCTCTGAGGAGTGTGCAGAGGACGGTCACTGATGAGGGCGAGGAGCGGGCTCTAAGGAGTGTGCAGAGGACGGTCACTGATGGCGAAGAGTGGGCTCTGAGGAGTGTGCAGGACTGTCACTGATGAGGGCGAGGAGCGGGCTCTAAAGATTGTGCAGGACGGTCACTGATGAGAGCGAGGAGTGGGCTCTGAGGAGTGTGCAGGAGGACGGTCACTGATGAGGGCGAGGAGCGGGCTCTGAGGAGTGTGCAGGACAGTCACTGATGAGGGCGAGGTGCGGGCTCTGAGGAGTGTGCAGGACTGTCACTGATGAGGGCGAGGAGCGGGCTCTGAGGAGTGTGCAGGACAGTCACTGATGAGGGCGAGGTGCGGGCTCTGAGGAGTGTGCAGGACTGTCACTGATGAGGGCGAGGAGCGGGCTCTGAGGAGTGTGCAGGACAGTCACTGATGAGGGCGAGGTGCGGGCTCTGAGGAGTGTGCAGGACTGTCACTGATGAGGGCGAGGAGCGGGCTCTGAGGAGTGTGCAGGACGGTCACTGATGAGGGCGAGGAGCGGGCTTTGAGGAGTGTGCAGGAAGGTCACTGATGAGGGCGAGGAGCGAGCTCTGAGGAGTGTGCATGAGGACGGTCACTGATGAGGGCGAGGAGCGGGCTCTGAGGAGTGTGCAGGACGGTCACTGATGAGGGCGAGGAGCGGGCTCTGAGGAGTGTGCAGGACGGTCACTGATGAGGGGGAGGAGCGAGCTCTGAGGAGTGTGCAGGACGGTCACTGATGAGGGCGAGGAGCGGGCTCTGAGGAGTGTGCAGAGGACGGTCACTGATGAGAGCGAGGAGCGGGCTCTGAGGAGTGTGCAGGAGGACGGTCACTGATGGCGAAGAGTGGGCTCTGAGGAGTGTGCAGGACTGTCACTGATGAGGGCGAGGAGCGGGCTCTGAGGAGTGTGCAGGACGGTCACTGATGAGAGCGAGGAGTAGGACGGTCACTGAGGGCGAGGAGCGGGCTCTAAGGAGTGTGCAGAGGACGATCACTGATGAGGGCGAAGAGCGGGCTCTGAGGAGTGCAGGACGGTCACTGATGAGGGCGAGGAGCGGGCTCTGAGGAGTGTGCAGGACGGTCACTGATGGCGAGGAGCGAGCTCTGAGGAGTGTGCAGGAGGATGGTCACTGATGAGGGGGAGGAGCGGGCTCTGAGGAGTCTGCAGGAGGATGGTCACTGATGAGGGGGAGGAGCGGGCTCTGAGGAGTGTGCAGAGGACGGTCACTGATGGCGAGGAGCGAGCTCTGAGGAGTGTGCAGGAGGACGGTCACTGATGGCGAGGAGCGGGCTCTGAGGAGTGTGCAGGACGGTCACTGATGAGGGCGAGGAGCGGGCTCTGAGGAGTGTGCAGGACGGTCACTGATGAGGGCGAGGAGCGGGCTTTGAGGAGTGTGCAGGAAGGTCACTGATGAGGGCGAGGAGCGGGCTCTGAGGAGTGTGCAGGACGGTCACTGATGAGGGCGAGGAGCGGGCTTTGAGGAGTGTGCAGGCAGGTCACTGATGAGGGCGAGGAGCGAGCTCTGAGGAGTGTGTAGAGGACTGTCACTGATGAGGGCGAGGAGCGAGCTCTGAGGAGTGTGCAGGAGGACGGTCACTGATGAGGGCGAGGAGCGGGCTCTGAGGAGTGTGCAGGACGGTCACTGATGAGGGCGAGGAGCGGGCTCTGAGGAGTGTGCAGGACGGTCACTGATGAGGGGGAGGAGCGAGCTCTGAGGAGTGGGCTCTGAGGAGTGTGCAGAGGACGGTCACTGATGAGGGCGAGGAGCGGGCTCTGAGGAGTGTGCAGGACGGTCACTGATGAGGGCGAGGAGCGGGCTCTGAGGAGTGTGCAGAGGACTGTCACTGAGGGCGAGGAGTGGGCTCTGAGGAGTGTGCAGGACGGTCACTGATGAGGGGGAGGAGCAGGCTCTGAGGAGTGTGCAGAGGACGGTCACTGATGAGGGTGAGGAGCGGGCTCTGAGGAGTGTGCAGGAGGACGGTCACTGATGGCGAAGAGTGGGCTCTGAGGAGTGTGCAGGACTGTCACTGATGAGGGCGAGGAGCGGGCTCTGAGGAGTGTGCAGGACGGTCACTGATGAGAGCGAGGAGCAGGACGGTCACTGAGGGCGAGGAGCGGGCTCTGAGGAGTGTGCAGGACGGTCACTGATAAGGGCGAGGAGCGGGCTCTGAGGAGTGTGCAGGAGGACGGTCACTGATGAGGGCGAGGAGCGGGCTCTATGGAGTGTGCAGGAGGACGGTCACTGATGGCGAAGAGTGGGCTCTGAGGAGTGTGCAGAGGACTGTCACTGAGGGCGAGGAGTGGTCTCTGAGGAGTGTGCAGGATGGTCACTGATGAGGGGGGAGGAGCGGGATCTGAGGAGTGTGCAGGACGGTCACTGATGGCGAGGAGCGGGCTCTGAGGAGTGTGCAGAGGACTGTCACTGAGGGCGAGGAGTGGTCTCTGAGGAGTGTGCAGGACGGTCACTGATGAGGGGGAGGAGCGGGCTCTGAGGAGTGTGCAGGAGGACGGTCACTGATGGCGAAGAGTGGGCTCTGAGGAGTGTGCAGGACGGTCACTGATGAGGGCGAGGAGCGGGCTCTGAGGAGTGTGCAGGACGGTCACTGATGAGAGCAAGGAGCGGGCTCTGAGGAGTGTGCAGGACGGTCACTGATGAGGGCGAGGAGTGGGCTCTGAGGAGTGTGCAGGAGGACGGTCACTGATGAGGGCGAGGAGCGGGCTCTGAGGAGTGTGCAGGACAGTCACTGATGAGGGCTAGGAGCGGGCTCTGAGGAGTGTGCAGGACTGTCACTGATGAGGGCGAGGAGCGGGCTCTGAGGAGTGTGCAGAGGACGTCACTGATGAGGGCGAGGAGCGGGCGGTCACTGATGAGGGCGAGGAGCGGGCTCTGAGGAGTGTGCAGAGTACGGTCACTGATGAGCGTGAGGAGCGGGCTCTGAGGAGTGTGCAGGACGGTCACTGATGAGGGCGAGGAGCGGGCTCTGAGGAGTGTGCAGGAAGGTCACTGATGAGGGCGAGGAGCGGGCTCTAAGGAGTGTGCAGAGGACGGTCACTGATGAGGGCGAGGAGCGGGCTCTAAGGAGTGTGCAGAGGACGGTCACTGATGAGGGCGAAGAGCGGGCTCTGAGGAGTGTGCAGGAGGATGGTCACTGATGAGGGCGAGGAGCGGGCTCTGAGGAGTGTGCAGGACGGTCACTGATGAGGGCGAGGAGCGGGCTCTGAGGAGTGTGCAGGAGGATGGTCACTGATGAGGGCGAGGAGCGGGCTCTGAGGAGTGTGCAGGACGGTCACTGATGAGGGCGAGGAGCGGGCTCTGAGGAGTGTGCAGGACGGTCACTGATGAGGGCGAGGAGCGGGCTCTGAGGAGTGTGCAGGAGGATGGTCACTGATGAGGGCGAGGAGCGGGCTCTGAGGAGTGTGCAGGACGGTCACTGATGAGGGCGAGGAGCGGGCTCTGAGGAGTGTGCAGGAGGACGGTCACTGATGAGGGCGAGGAGCGGGCTCTGAGGAGTGTGCAGGCCAGTCAGCATGGAGAGCGATGAAATCTAAATTCTGAACACCAATAGTAGCGCAATACAGTGCTGAATTAATATGGGCAGAACATATAAAATAAAGATCTATTCCAGCGACTAATGGCACACACCTTGCACTAATCATACGGGTATTTGGTGCCTAAATATTACCAGACACATTTATAAAAAAAAGATAACCACTACAGAAATTTGTCTACAATACCCTGCCCTTACTAATTGTAACACATTTAAGCATAAATATATTTACAGTGCCATGCAAAAGTATGGGCACCCCTGGTCAAAGTTCCTGTTCTTGTGACCAGGTAAACAAGTTGAAGATCACATGATCTGTAAAAGGCAGACGATAAAGATGACATTTCCTTTGTTCAGGGGGGGCCATTTACATGGATACTCCTAAATAAAATAGGAATGGTTGGTGATATCCACACCCTGTTTGTGGTCATTAGTATACGGGAGGGGGAAACGTTTTAAGATGGGAGGTGACCATGGCGGACATTTTGAAGTTGGCCATTTTGGATCCAACTTTATTTTTTCCAATGGGAAGAGGGTCATGTAACACATCAAACTTATTGAGAATTTCACAAGTAAAACAATGGTGAGCTCGGTTTTAATGTAACTTTATGTGAGCAAGGATGGTTGACCTTAGGGAGATCAACATCCACCACTGCGGAGACACTATCACGTGTTTCTCAACGCAGTGATTCTAGAGCAATGCCCCCTGGGAAATATTCAAAGCAAGAAGGCCTGCGGAGACACCATCACATGTTTCTCAACGCTGGCAGGAAACTAGCCAGGTCTTTCACCGGGAAGGAACAACCACGGGAAGGGCAGTCTCCAGTCAAGGAGACCACCTATGCCAAACATGGTATCCATCCACAGACAGCCGTTTCGGGGTATTTGCCCCTCATCAGTGTGGAGTAGGAATCTAGCTAGTGGGACATTGCCTAGTAAAAGACTATGTGAGCAAGGATGGTTGACCTTAGGGAGATCAACATCCACCACTGCGGAGACACCATCACGTGTTTCTCAACGCAGTGATTCTAGAGCAATGCCCCCTGGGAAATATTCAAAGCAAGAAGGCCTGCGGAGACACCATCACATGTTTCTCAACGCTGGCAGGAAACTAGCCAGGTCTTTCACCGGGAAGGAACAACCACGGGAAGGGCAGTCTCCAGTCAAGGAGACCACCTATGCCAAACATGGTATCCATCCACAGACAGCCGTTTCGGGGTATTTGCCCCTCATCAGTGTGGAGTAGGAATCTGGCTAGTGGGACATTGCCTAGTAAAAGACTATGTGAGCAAGGATGGTTGACCTTAGGGAGATCAACATCCACCACTGCGGAGACACCATCACGTGTTTCTCAACGCAGTGATTCTAGAGCAATGCCCCCTGGGAAATATTCAAAGCAAGAAGGCCTGCGGAGACACCATCACATGTTTCTCAACGCTGGCAGGAAACTAGCCAGGTCTTTCACCGGGAAGGAACAACCACGGGAAGGGCAGTCTCCAGTCAAGGAGACCACCTATGCCAAACATGGTATCCATCCACAGACAGCCATTTCGGGGTATTTGCCCCTCATCAGTGTGGAGTAGGAATCTGGGTAGTGGGACATTGCCTAGTAAAAGACTATGTGAGCAAGGATGGTTGACCTTAGGGAGATAAACATCCACCACTGCGGAGACACCATCACGTGTTTCTCAACGCAGTGATTCTAGAGCAATGCCCCCTGGGAAATATTCAAAGCAAGAAGGCCTGCGGAGACACCATCACATGTTTCTCAACGCTGGCAGGAAACTAGCCAGGTCTTTCACCGGGAAGGAACAACCACGGGAAGGGCAGTCTCCAGTCAAGGAGACCACCTATGCCAAACATGGTATCCATCCACAGACAGCCGTTTCGGGGTATTTGCCCCTCATCAGTGTGGAGTAGGAATCTGGCTAGTGGGACATTGCCTAGTAAATTACTAAATTAGACATTACTAGGCAATGTCCCACTAGCCAGATTCCTACTCCACACTGATGAGGGGCAAATACCCCGAAACGGCTGTCTGTGGATGGATACCATGTTTGGCATAGGTGGTCTCCTTGACTGGAGACTGCCCTTCCCGTGGTTGTTCCTTACCGGTGAAAGACCTGGCTAGTTTCCTGCCAGCGTTGAGAAACATGTGATGGTGTCTCCGCAGGCCTTCTTGCTTTGAATATTTCCCAGGGGGCATTGCTCTAGAATCACTGCGTTGAGAAACACGTGATGGTGTCTCCGCAGTGGTGGATGTTGATCTCCCTAAGGTCAACCATCCTTGCTCACATAGTCTTTTACTAGGCAATGTCCCACTAGCCAGATTCCTACTCCACACTGATGAGGGGCAAATACCCCGAAACGGCTGTCTGTGGATGGATACCATGTTTGGCATAGGTGGTCTCCTTGACTGGAGACTGCCCTTCCCGTGGTTGTTCCTTCCCGGTGAAAGACCTGGCTAGTTTCCTGCCAGCGTTGAGAAACATGTGATGGTGTCTCCGCAGGCCTTCTTGCTTTTAATGTAACTTTATTCATTAGTTCTTTCCAATTTTCTGACCACTTATAACCTGTGATCAGGGTGCGGCCCATTGTGTTGGATTGTCTCTTCTCCCACTCGTGACGCACTGACGGCATTTCTTCTATGTGGTTGCTAGCACAGGAGCCTGTGCAGCACCGGCTTCTGCAGTGTTACTATCCGTGCATCACGCGTGGGAGAAGAGGCATTGACAATCCAACACAACGGGCCGCACCCTGATCACAGGTTATAAGTGGTCAGAAAAATGTAAATAACTAATGAATAAAGTTATGTTAAAACCGAGCTCACCATTGTTTTACTTGTGAAATTCTCAATAAGTTTGATGTGTTACATGACCCTCTTCCCATTGGAAAAAATAAAGTTGGATCCAAAATGGCCAACTTCAAAATGACCGCCACGGTCACCATCCATCTTGAAAAGTTCCCCCCTCCCATATACTAATAAATCGCAAACAGGAAGTTGATATCAGCAACCATTCCCATTTTATTTGTGTATCCATATGAATGGCCCAACTTGTATTTTAGGCAAAAAAAACAATTTTCATCTTTTACATTTTTAAATTAACATAAAAGGAAAATGGTCAGATCCAAAAGTCTGGGAACCCTGAACGGGTAGTACCTAGTAGCACCTATGACAATGCAGAGCGAGGCGGCACATAACATAGATAACATAGAATAATATCCATATGGTTCTAGTGGGGCCTAATCATGAAGTTATCAAGGAATCTGACCTCCCAAAGCAGACCAATGTAGAGCATTGTAGTGGAGGCTGGAGGTCCAATTCTCAAAAGATCATGTACCTCACACGAGGGGGGAATTTTCCCATTTATCCAAAAAGGTCAAAGAAGAGACCCACCTAAAGACAATGTTGCAGAGAGGGGTGGCATCAAGGGTGCCACCGCCCTTTGCATATGGTCTAGGTAAAATTACACTTGGGGTTAATATTCAAAGGGCACCTTGGCGTTATCTGTGGTGGGTATCTTAATATGGGGGAGAGCTGATGGCAATTTTTATTTTACTGTACGATATAGACCTGCAGACTGGGTCTGTAATTGGAAGCGTCAGACACGCTTGTCACTCAACGTGGGGACATGTCTCACTGCAAGCAATCACAGACACCAGTGGGAGGGAAAAGTAGTGAATATGCATGAGCCTAATGAGCGGCCCCGAAAGAAGAAGGAGAGTCTGCGAGAGCAGTAGGACAGTCCCCCATTGACTCGCTACGTATGAAGCGCTTGCTCCTACCCCTTTGCGCCAGTTTCTGGTCCCCATAGATTATATGGGGACAAGCATCCGGCCAGATACCAGGGATCAATCCACCGCCGACCCAGAGTCTGCAGAGGATTGATTTGCAAGTCCTCCCAACACAAATGAGAAACGCAGGGACAAAGCACAAAAAGAACATGATGCAGTTTGTTAGAAGTTTGTGACAAATAAACTGCAGACAAAAAAGTTGCAACATGCACCGCAAATCTGACTTCTAGACTTTGCTGGGAGGTCAAAAGTGAGAACTTTCTGACAACAAAACTGCACCAAAAAAGTGGCAAAAAAACGCAGCGTGTGAATGTAGGCTACTTTCACACATCAGGTTTTTCTCATCAGGCACAATCCGGAAAAAATCGGTTAAAATGGATCTGGTACCACATCCGTTTTATCCCCATTGATTTGTATTGTTGCCGGATTGTGCCTGATGACCTTGCGTTGCATCCGGCTTTTTCCAGATGCGGCTTAACTAATGAATGCGGTGGCCGCATGGAACGTTTCATGTAACGTTTTTTTGTCTCATAAAAAATACCGCACAGCGCCGGGCGGCATGGTGCATAATGAAAGTCTATGCATGCTGAATCCGGTGGCATGCATCAAACGCCGGAAGCATGTACCGGATTCGGTTTTTACTTCTGAGCATGCCCAGAAGGGATTCTTTGGCCTAAGAAAATCGGTGCGAGTGGAGTGCGATAAAACATCGCATTCCACTTGGACCAATTCTAGCCTGTGTGTCAGCGCACATGAGCGATTATTTTCTTAGCCCTAATCGCACTGAGAAAACAATCGCTGCATGCTGCAACTGTAATGCGAGACTTTTTTTCTCTCGCACCCATTCAAGTGAATCGGGTGAGAGAAAAATTGCACTGCACTTGCAGTACACCGGCGTACCATGCATGCAGAGCGAGAGTCGCAATAGCCGGCTACGGAGGAGAGAGGGAGGTAAATCCCACCTTCCCCTCCTCCGTGCCAGCCGTCCCGCTCCCCGCAGCTGTGGTCCGCTCGCACGGTCGGACCGCAGATGCAGGGACACTAGCATGACACTCGGCTCCTGCTGTGCTGCCAGCACAAGCCGAGTGTCATGCGAGCATCGCAGTAGTGCCCTGTGTGGCCCCAGCCTCTCTCTCTCTCTCTCACACACTCATTCACTAAATCTCACCGATCACGGGCGCGGTGCTGCACGGCTGTCACACTGCTCTGGCGGCTTCTCCTGATTTGAAAATGCCGGCCGCCCATTATTCAATCTCGTATTCACTGCTTTCCCCGCCCACCGGCGCCTATGATTGGTTGCAGTCAGACACGCCCCCACGCTAAGTGACAGCTGTCTCACTGCACCCAATTACAGCCGCCAGTGGGCGGGTATATATCTTGCAGTAAAATAAAAAATAATTAATAAAAAACGGCGTGCGGTTCCTCCCCCAATTTTGGTACCAGCCAGGGTAAAGCCAAACGGCTGAAGGCTGGTATTCTCAGGATGGGGAGCTCAACTGTTATGATCCAGAGCCATGGAAGACCACCACAAATCATTGGCAAAAGGCGACAAGAGCATTGGCAACTAATCTGGCCGCCATCCCCTTACTAACCATCACAACTAGAAGTAGCCGAGGGGTGAACTAACATCCTGTGCACCGCGAACCCAGCCGGAGAACTAACTATCCTAAAGGTAGGAAAGATGAATAACTCTCTGCCTCAGAAAATAGACAAGAATAGCAAGCCCCCCCACATTCAAAGACTGCGGTGATATAGGAAAAACACAATACACAGGTAGATGACAGGATTAGCAAAAGGTGAGGCCCCCGCTGACTAAAATAGGAAAGGACAGGAAAGGGACTGATGGTGGCCAGAGAAAAACCCTGCAAAATACCAACTTCCTGATAGTACAAAAAGGCTCTCAGATCGCTCGATCTGAACTCCGTCCTATACCAGGTGCCCTTGTCATACCAATGAACAGAAAACAAGAATTATAACAAATTCAACAAGCCACAAACACATGAACCCAAAGGAGCTATACTCCACACAGAACTGCAGGGAGTTCCTCAACAATCCACTGAGGGGGAAAATCCCTGGAAGGAAATAAACTGAAAATAACCACAACAAATGACAAACCCAGAAAAGCAAAAGAACCAGACAATAAATAAAGAGCAAGCACTTATCTGGAGAGTAGATGTGGTGTAAAGCAGGATTAAGCAGGCTGGAGATACAAAGAACAACTGACATCCGGCAACAGCCTGCAATCAGACCAGGACTTAAATAAGCAGAGAGTCAGCAAAGGAAACACCCACTGCACAACACACCTGGTCCAAGTCCAAACCATTCCTGGCCACCAGAGGGAGCCTCCCAGCAGCCAAAACATAACTAACATTCACAACAGTACCCCCCCCCTTAAGGAGGGGTCACCGAACCCTCACCCACGCAACCGGGTCGCTCGGGATGAGCATGATGGAAGGCGCGAACCAACCTGTCCGCATGAATGTCAGAAGCCACAACCCAAGAGTTATCCTCCTGCCCATAACCCTTCCATTTCACAAGGTACTAAAGCTGACGCCCACTGTGACGGCAATCCAGAATTTTTTCAACCTCATACTCCAGATCCCCTTGTACCAAAACAGGGTCAGGAGGCGCTGCTGCAGGAACTGCCGGCTCCACATGTTTCTTCAACAAGGACTTATGGAAGACATTGTGAATCTTAAATGACGCAGGCAGAGTCAAACGGAAAGATACAGGGTTAATAATCTCCGAAATCTTGTAAGGTCCAATAAATCTGGGCTTAAATTTAGGAGATGGAACTCTCATAGGAATATTTTTAGAGGACAACCACACTATGTCCCCTACTTTAAACCGGGGACCAACAGTCCGACGCCGGTTGGCAAACTTTTGGGCAGTTTCTTGGGACTGAAACAATTTATCCACAACCTGCCCCCAAATCTGCTGCATTCTATGGACCACCGAATCCACCCCTGGACAGTCAGACGCCTCAAGCTGCCCTGAGAGGAACCTAGGGTGATACCCAAAATTGCAGAAAAAGGGGGGACACCAATGTGGTAGAGCTAGCTCTATTGTTAAGGGCAAATTCAGCCAAAGGCAAAAACGAAACCCAGTCATCCTGATCCTCAGAAACAAAACACCGTAAATAGGTCTCCAGGGTCTGCTTAGCCATTTCAGTCTGACCGTTGGTCTGAGGATGAAACGCCGAGGAGAAACACAGCTGAACACCCAATTTGGAGCAAAAAATCCTCCAAAACCTGGATACAAACTGGACTCCTCTGTCAGAAACAATGTTTTCGGGAATACCATGCAAACGAACAACATGTTGGAAAAACAAAGGCACCAACTCTGATGAAGACGGCAACTTAGATAGGGGTACCAAGTGGACCATCTTGGAGAATCTGTCACAGATCACCCAAATCACAGTCATTTTCTGAGAGACGGGAAGCTCTGAAATAAAATCCATAGAGATGTGCGTCCAAGGTTTCTTAGGTACAGGCAAAGGCAATAATAGCCCACTAGAACGTGAACAACAGGGCTTGGACCTAGCACAAACTCCACACGACTGCACAAAACGCCGGACATCTCGGGACAGGGAAGGCCACCAAAAAGAGCGTCTCACAAGATCCTGAGTACCAAAAATGCAAGGATGACCCGCCAAAACAGAGCAATGAACCTCAGAGACAACTCGGTCTCTCCATTGGTCCGGGACAAACAGTTTCCCTGTAGGACATCTCTCAGGTTTATCCCCCTGAAATTCCACCAGTGCCAACCGCAGATCAGGGGAAATAGCCGAGAAAACTACACCATCATTCAGTATAGTAGACGGTTCGACAACCTCCAAAGTGTCCGCGCAGAAACTCCTGGAAAGGGCATCGGCCTTAACATTCTTGGTGCCCGGCAAAAAAGAGACCACAAAATTAAACCGGGTAAAAAACAAAGCCCACCTGGCCTGCCGAGGATTCAACCTCTTGGCCGATTCCAGATAGATGAGATTCTTGTGGTCCGTAAGCACCACAACTTGATGCCTAGCCCCCTCCAACCAATACCTCCACTCTTCAAATGCCCACTTCATAGCCAATAATTACCGGTTCCCCACATCATAATTCCGTTCAGAAGGAGCAAACTTCCGAGAGAAAAAGGCACAGGGCTTAAGTTTACCCGAAGTAGCGTCTCGTTGAGACAGAACAGCACCTGCTCCGATCTCTGAGACATCGATCTCAACTTGAAATGGGCGAGACACATCAGGTTGCTGCAGAACTGGGGCAGAAGTGAATCGCCTTTTAAGCTCCTGGAAGGCCACAATAGCCTCAGGGGTCCAATGCTCAGCATCAGCTCCCTTCTTTGTCAAATCCGTCAGAGGTTTGACAATGGCAGAAAAATTGGCTATAAAGTTACGGTAAAAATTAGCAAACCCCAAAAACCGCTGCAGGGATTTTAGAGAAGTCGGTTGCACCCAGTCGTAAATAGCCTGAACCTTAACCGGGTCCATTTCGATAGCGGAGGGAGACAGGATGAAGCCCAAAAAGGAAATCCTTTGCACCCCAAAGAGGCACTTTGACCCCTTAACGTACAGTGCATTATCCTTAAGTATCTGAAAAACCT
The DNA here is from genome assembly GCF_048569485.1 of Anomaloglossus baeobatrachus. Taxonomy (NCBI): domain Eukaryota; kingdom Metazoa; phylum Chordata; class Amphibia; order Anura; family Aromobatidae; genus Anomaloglossus; species Anomaloglossus baeobatrachus. The sequence continues at coordinate 1,072,569 of NC_134355.1, read as the reverse complement.
CCCGTACTTGCCCAACATGAGAGTCCCAATCATCAGAAAAAATCAAGATGTCATCCAAATACACAATCAAAAATTTACCAATAAGGTCCCGAAAAATATCATTCATGAAGGCCTGGAAGACGGAGTGTGCATTAGTGAGCCCAAGAGGCATCACTAGGTACTCAAAATGCCCCTCAGGAGTATTAAAAGCCGTCTTCCATTCATCACCCTCCTTAATACGGATGAGATTATATGCACCCTTGAGATCCAGTTTCGTAAACCATTTGGCACTCTTCACTCTAGAGAACAGATCAGACATCAGAGGCAAAGGGCACTGATATTTGACCGTAATTTTATTAAGAAGACGGTAATCAATACAAGGCCTCAACGAACCATCTTTCTTAGCAACAAAGAAGAAGCCGGCACCCAAAGGAGAAGATGAGGGCCGAATGTGCCCCTTCTCCAATGATTCCCTGATGTATGACCGCATGGCATCATGTTCGGGCACAGACAAGTTGAAAATCCGCCCCTTGGGAAATTTACAACCGGGCACCAACTCAATGGCACAGTCACAGTCCCGGTGTGGGGGCAGAGAATCAGATTCCTGGTCATTAAATACATCACGGAAATCAGACAAGAAGGCCGGAACATCAACTGCCTGAGCAGACGTGGACAACACGGAAAGGTCCTGATGTAAACCTTGACAACCCCAACTAGCTACCGACAAGGATCTCCAGTCAAGAACCGGATTATGGGTCTGCAACCACGGAAATCCCAGTACCAAGGTATCCTGTAGATCATGCAATACTAAAAATCTACAAGTTTCCTGATGCGCTGGTGCAACTCTCATAGGCACCTGGGTCCAAAATTGGGGTTTATGTTCTGTCAAAGGGGTAGCATCAATGCCCCTTAAAGGAATAGGAGTTTGCAAAGGAACCATGGGGAAACCACAATCCCTAGCAAACCCAAAATCCATCAAATTGAGCACTGCCCCTGAGTCTACAAAGGCAAATGCAGAAAAAGAAGACCATGAGCAAATCAATGTGACAGACAAAAGAAACTTTGGTTGCAAAGAACCCACAGTAACCGAAGTAGCCAATCTCCTTTCACGTTTAGGACAGACAGAGCTGTTATGAGAAGCGTCTCCACAATAGAAGCACAGTCTATTCTTCCGTCTGAACCCCTGCCGATTAGCATTAGAAAGGACCCTATCACACTCCATAGGCTCCAAAGGCTGTTCCACAGGCACAAAACCAGCAGGTATCTTCCTGCGTTCACGTAAACGCCTATCAATCTGAATGGCCAAGGTCATAGAGGCATCAAGACCAGAAGGGACGGGAAATCCTACCATTACATCCTTCACAGCATCAGCAATACCCTTGCGAAAAAGAGCCGCAAGCGCATCATCATTCCATTTGGTAAGGACCGCCCACTTTCGAAATTTCTGACAAAGTTTCTGCAGAATCCAAACCCTGAGTTAAGGACAACAAGACCTTTTCTGCTTGGTCCACAATATTGGGTTTGTCATATAATAAACCCAAGGCCTGAAAAAAGGAGTCCACATCATTGAGAATCGGATCATCAGACGCTAAAGAGAAGGCCCAGTCCTGAGGGTCACCACGCAGCAAGGAGATAACAATCTTAACCTGCTGTACGGGATTCCCTGAGGACTTAGGGCGCAGGTCAAAGAAGGGAATTTTGTTACTTACCGTAAATTCCTTTTCTTCTAGCTCTTATTGGGAGACCCAGACGATTGGGGTATAGCTACTGCCCTCCGGAGGCCACACAAAGCACTACACTAAAAAGTGCAAGGCCCCTCCCCTTCTGGCTATACCCCCCCGTGGTATCACGGGTTCTCCAGTTTTAGTGCCAAAGCAAGAAGGAGGAAGCCAATAACTGGTTTAAACAAATTAACTCCGAATAACGTCGGAGAACTGAAAAACCGTTCAACATGAACAACATGTGTACCCGCAAACAACCAAGAAATCCCGAAGGACAACAGGGCGGGTGCTGGGTCTCCCAATAAGAGCTAGAAGAAAAGGAATTTACGGTAAGTAACAAAATTCCCTTCTTCTTCAGCGCTCTATTGGGAGACCCAGACGATTGGGACGTCCAAAAGCTGTCCCTGGGTGGGTAAAGAGATACCTCATGTTAGAGCTGCAAAACAGCCCTCCCCTACGGGGATGTCACTGCCGCCTGCAGGACTCTTCTACCTAAGCTGGCATCCGCCGAAGCATAGGTATGCACCTGATAATGTTTGGTGAAAGTGTGCAGACTCGACCAGGTAGCTGCCTGGCACACCTGTTGAGCCGAAGCCTGGTGTCGTAGCGCCCAGGACGCACCCACGGCTCTGGTTGAATGGGCTTTCAGCCCTGAGAGAACCGGAAGCCCTGCAGAACGGTAGGCTTCCAGAATTGGTTCTTTGATCCATCGAGCCAGGGTGACTTTAGAAGCCTGCAACCTCTTGCGCGTACCAGCGACAAGGGCATCGGAACGGCGTATGGGCGCCGTGCGGGAAATGTAGATTCTGAGTGCTCTCACCAGATCTAGCAAACGTAAACATTCTCATACCGGTGAACCGGATGAGTGCAAAAGGACGGTAAGGAGATATCCTGATTAAGATGAAACGAGGATACGACCTTAGGGAGAAACTCCGGAATGATGCGCAGCACTACCTTGTCCTGGTGAAAACACCAGGAAGGAAGCCTTGGATGACAGAGCTGCCAGCTCAGACACTCGCCGAAGCGATGTGATCGCAACGAGAAACGCCACCTTCTGTGACAGGCGAGAAAAGGAAACTTCCTTCAGAGGCTCGAAAGGCGGCTTCTGGAGAGCAACTAGAACCCTGTTCAGATCCCATGGATCTAACGGCCGCTTGTACGGGGGTACGATATGACAAACCCCCTGCGGGAACGTGCGCACCTTAGAAAGACGTGCTAGACGCTTCTGAAAAAACACGGATAGTGCTGAGACTTGCCCTTTGAGGGAGTCTAGCGACAAGCCCTTTTCTAACTCCTATTGTAGGAAGGAAAGAAAAGTAGGCAATGCAAATGGCCAGGGAGACACTCCCTGAGTAGAGCACCAGATTAAGAAAATCTTCCACGTTCTGTGGTAGATCTTAGCAGACGTGGGCTTCCTAGCCTGTCTCATGGTGGCAACGACCCCTTGGGATAATCCTGAAGACGCTAGGATCCAGGACACAAAGGCCACACAGTCAGGTTCAGGGCCGCAGAATTCCGATGGAGAAAACGGCCCTTGAGACAGTAAGTCTGGTCGGTCTGGTAGTGACCCCGGTCGGCCGACCGTGAGATGCCACAGATCCGGGTACCACGATCTCCTCGGCCAGTCTGGTGCGACGAGTATGACGCGGCTGCAATCGGATCTGATTTTTGCGCAGTACTCTGGGCAAGAGTGCCAGAGGTGGAAACACATATGTGAGCCGGAACTGCGACCAATCTTGCACTAAGGCGTCTGCCGCCAGAGCTCTGTGATCGCGCGATCGTGCCATAAATGCCGGGACCTTGTTGGTGTGCCGAGACGCCATTAGGTCGACGTCCGGCACCCCCCAGCGGCAACAGATTTCCTGAAACACGTCCGGGTGAAGGGACCATTCCCCCGCGTCCATGCCCTGGCGACTGAGGAAGTCTGCTTCCCAGTTTTCTACGCCCGGGATGTGAACTGCGGATATGGTGGATGCTGTGTCCTCCACCCACATGAGGATTCGCCGGACTTCCTGGAAGGCTGCTGACTGCGTGTCCCTCCTTGGTGGTTGATGTATGCCACCGCTGTGGAGATGTCCGACTGGATTCGGATCTGCTCTCTTTCTAGCCACTTCTGGAAAGCTAATAGGGTAAGATACCCTGCCCCGATTTCCAGAACATCGATCTGAAGGGTGGACTCCTGCTGAGTCCACGTCCCCTGAGCCATGTGGCGGAGACAAACTGCTCCCCACCCTGACAGACTCGTATCTGTCGTGACCACTGCCCAGGATGGGGGCTATGACAATGAGGTGGGAATAAGCCACTATTGCAGAGAGTCCTCGGCCGTCAGGGAAAGGGAGACTTCCCGTCCAGGGAGGTTGACTGCCCATCCCATTGGCGGAGAATGTCCCATTGCCGTTGGCGCAGATGAAACTGCGCAAAGAGAACTGCCTCGATGGCTGCCACCATCTTCCTTAGGAAGTGCATGAGGCGCCTTAAGGGGTGCGACTGGCCTTGAAGGAGAGACTGCACCTCTGTCTGCAGTGAACGCTGCTGGTTCAGCGGAAGCTTCACTATGGCTGATAGAGTATGAAACTCCATGCCGAGATACGTTAGTGATTGAGTCGGAGACAGATTTGACCTTGCCAAATTGATGATCCACCCGAAAGTCTGGAGAGTCTCCAGCGTAACATTCAGGCTGCGTTGGCATGCCTCGAGGGAGGGTGCTTTGACGAGTAGATCGTCCAAGTACGGGATCACCGGGTGTCCCTGAGAGTGCAAGACTGCTACCACTGCTGCCATGACCTTGGTGAACACCCGTGGGGCTGTCGCCAGACTTAATGGCAGAGCTACGAACTGAAGATGTTCGTCTCCTATCACAAAACGTAGAAAACGTTGGTGCTCCGTAGCAATTGGCACGTGGAGATAGGCATCTTTGATGTCTGTTGAGGCAAGGAAGTCTCCTCGAGACATTGAGGCAATGACGGATCGGAGGGATCCCATCCGGAACCGCCTGGCGTTCGCATGCTCGTTGAGCAGTTTCAGGACCAGAACAGGACGGAAGGAACCGTCCATTTTTGGAGCCACAAAGAGATTGGAGTACAAACCCTCGCCCTCGTTCCTGAGGGGGGACAGGGATCACCACTCCTTCTGCTCTTAGCGCGTCCACCGCCTGCAGCAGGGCATCTGCTCGGTGGAGAGGTGGGGCCGTTCTGAAGAATGGAGTCGGAGGACGAGAACAGAACACTGTCCTGTGCACGTGAGCACAATGTCCGTCACCCACCGGTCTGTGACCTGTGGCAGCTAAATGTCGCCAAAGGCGGGGGAGTCTGCCATCAACCGCGGATGCGGAGAGAGAGAGAGAGAGAGCTGAGAGTCCTGAGGAGACCGCCTTGGTAGCGGTTCCTCCGACTGCCTTCCTTGGGCGAGATTGAGCCCGGCCGGAATCTGAGCCCGTCTGAGGTTTTGTAGCCCTTTTGCACGAGGACAATTGGGACCTGCCGGAGCTTGGGAAGGACCGAAACCTCGACTGTACTTTTAGGACAGTATTAACAGGGTAAGTCGCAGTGCAGACATTGCGGGGTTACGGACGCCTCTGCGGTACAGATGTCCCTGCTCAAGGTCAGCTGCGCAAGAACAGCTGAAAAGGTTAGGTTGCCAATACGGCTGTGGATGCCGGAGCAACCGACACGCCGATAGCCTCCTAGACAGATTTCAACCAGAGTCCATCTGTCTGTGAATGGCATCTTTAAGTGAAGCCCCATCTCCAGTGCAACTATGGCTCTATATGCAAGCCTGGAGATTGGAGAATCCACCTTTGGACCCTGGGTCCAGCGCTGACCACGTCAGGGGAAAAGGGATAACGTGTATCCTAAAAACGTTTGGAGAAGACGCTTATCTGGTAAGCGTGGTGTTCCTGGACTGCTTCTCTGAAGTCAGCGTGGCCAGAAAAAAACTCAATATCTGCGTGAGATACTGAAAAGGAACTTTTCCTGTTCGTCTCCTATCTCCACTGGGGGAGCTGAGGGAGAAAGATCCAACCTTCCATTGATGGACGGTATAGGATCATTCCGTATGGCGTTACCACCCGGTGTATCCGGATTGAGAGCGATGTCAGTATCAAAGCCCTGAAGAGCTGCCTTTTGGTCAAGTAGATTGCCATGGGTGCAAGTCTCTATATTATGACTACTCCGTCCCTGTCCATGGACAGGGTTGACAGGAGGTTTCTTTGGCCACAACTAGTAGAGCCCCGGCAGACGAAGTGCTAGAGACCCCGGCAGACGACGTGCTACAGGGGAGCATGCACACAATGGGACGGTGTCATGAACAGCATCCCATGTAGTAAAAACAGCACTGAAATCTGTGTTGCTTTTTTGCCGCTGCCGACTAGCTATCTAGAAGTATATAGCCAAGATTGGTGACCGTACATTGCAATGTATAGCATACAGGCATAAAGTACAAAAGACCACTGCAGCACAAGCAATACAAGCAGCATAGAAGCCTGTGCCCTGGCACCCCTGCTCTTCTGCTGCTGTATACTAGTCATCTAGGGGAATATAGCCCAGAAGAGTGACCCTACAGTGCAATGTATAGCATACAAGCACAAGTACAAATGAACACTGCAGCACATGCAATACAAGCAGCATAGAAGCCTGTGCCCTGGCACCCCAGCTCTTCTGCTGCTGTAGACTAGTCATCTCGGGGAATATGGCCCAGAAGAGTGACCATACAGTGCAATGTATAGCATACAAGCACAAGTACAAATGCACACTGCAGCCCATGCAATACAAGCAGCATAGAAAAAAACCTGTGCCCCAGCACCCTTGGTTTTCTGCTGCTGTAGTCTAGCCATTCCAGGAGAATATAGCTAAGACTAGCGACTGTACAGTGCAATGTATAGCATATAAGCATAAACACAAATGAACACCTCAGTCGTGCAATACAAGCAGCCTAGAAAGCCTGTGCCTTAGCACACCTGCTTTCCTGCTGCTGATGTGTCGCTCCCCAAGCGGGCATATAGCGACCTATGCAGTAAAAAACAACACATGTACACACTGCAGTTATATCGTGGTCAGCACTATGTGTGCCTCTTACCGCCCGCCTATAAGCGGGTGTATGATCGCCACCGTCCTGCCTTGGTGCCGAAAGTCCGAGCTCGGACTGCAGTAATGGCTGCCGGCTTCTTCCCCAGCTCATGTGAGGAGGGGCGGGCCGTGGGCGTGCCCCCAAGGCAGAGCGGGAATCCGGCGTCCGACAGTGTGCAGTGAGAGGGCTGGAGCATGTAAAAAGGCTCCAGCCCTCGGCGCTGCTGATTGCTCAGCGCCTGTCCCCTTCCCTGAGTGACAGGGAGGGGGCGGGAACGAAGCGGCACTAGGCCGCAGAAGCCGGGGACTGGATTTATAAGCGCCGCCGCCGTAAAAGCGCGGTCGGCGCCCAGTCCCCGGCGAACTACAAGTCCCAGCCGCGCCGCCGCTCCCGGAGCGTCCGGCGCGGTAGTTCCCAAAACACAAAGTCACTCAGCAAAGCTGCAGTGACTGTAACCCTTTACTGTCCCCGGCGCACTAGCACACCCAGCAAGTCTGGAGTGTGATGTGCCTGTGTGTACGGGGACACAGAGTACCTGTAATGGTGCAGGGCCATGTCCCTGAACGGTACTCCAGCTCCGTATCCAGCAGGTTCAAATGGGTCTGTGGATGGAGCCCGGCGTCAGAGCTTTGAGGCCGGCAGGATCCCACTTCCTCAGAGCCCCTCAGGGGGATGTGGAAGGAAAACAGCATGTGGGCTCCAGCCTCCGTACCAGCAATAGGTACCTCAACCTTACAACACCATCAACGGGTGAGAAGGGAGCATGCTGGGGGCCCTATATGGGCCCTCTTTTCTTCCATCCGAAATAGTCAGCAGCTACTGCTGACTAAAATCTGTGGAGCCATGCGTGGATGTCTGACCTCCTTCGCACAAAGCTTGAAAACTGGAGAACCCGTGATACCACGGGGGGGTATAGCCAGAAGGGGAGGGGCCTTGCACTTTTTAGTGTAGTGCTTTGTGTGGCCTCCGGAGGGCAGTAGCTATACCCCAATCGTCTGGGTCTCCCAATAGAGCGCTGAAGAAAAATAATTTACAATTATTTTTGAAGCTCAAAAATCTCGCCCTATCTCCCGAAAAAAATTCAGGAACAGGAATCTTAGGCTCTGCAAGGGGAGTCTGTGCAAGATAAGACTCTATATGACGAACCTTAGCATCAAGATGAGCAACACGCTCACCCAATTCATCCATGCTAGAAAAAGAAATCTTCCACAGAACCCAAAGAAGAAGAGGAAAAACACCAAAAAAAAAAAATATTTTCTCAGCAGTTTTTTTTGTTGTTTTATTTTCCTTCTTAAGAGTACCCTTTAAATTTGTTGGCCGGATGTATTGTTATGATCCGGAACCGTGGAAGACCACCACAAATCATTGGCAAAAGGCGACAAGAGCATTGGCAACTAATCTGGCCGCCATCCCCTTACTAACCATCACAACTAGAAGTAGCCGAGGGGTGAACTAACATCCTGTGCACCGCGAACCCAGCCGGAGAACTAGCTATCCTAAAGGTAGGAAAGATGAATAACTCTCTGCCTCAGAAAATAGACAAGAATAGCAAGCCCCCCACATTCAAAGACTGCGGTGATATAGGAAAAACACAATACACAGGTAGATGACAGGATTAGCAAAAGGTGAGGCCCCCGCTGACTAAAATAGGAAAGGACAAGAAAGGGACTGATGGTGGCCAGAGAAAAACCCTGCAAAATACCAACTTCCTGATAGTACAAAAAGGCCCTCAGATCGCTCGATCTGAACTCCGTCCTATACCAGGTGCCCTTGTCATACCAATGAACAGCAAACAAGAATTATAACAAATTCAACAAGCCACAAACACATGGACCCAAAGGAGCTATACTCCACACAGAACTGCAGGGAGTTCCTCAACAATCCACTGAGGGGGAAAATCCCTGGAAGGAAATAAACTGAAACCAACCACAACAAATGACAAACCCAGAAAAGCAAAAGAACCAGACAATAAATAAAGAGCAAGCATTTATCTGGAGAGTAGATGTGGTGTAAAGCAGGATTAAGCAGGCTGGAGATACAAAGAACAACTGACATCCGGCAACAGCCTGCAATCAGACCAGGACTTAAATAAGCAGAGAGTCAGCAAAGGAAACACCCACTGCACAACACACCTGGTCCAAGTCCAAACCATTCCTGGCCACCAGAGGGAGCCTCCCAGCAGCCAAAACATAACTAACATTCACAACACTCAACGTTATGGGGAGCCCCCCCAGCCTAACAATATCAGCCAGCAGCCGCCCGGAATTGCCGCATGCATTAGATGTGACAGTCCCAGGACTCTACCCGGCTCATCCCCAATTGCCCTGGTGTGGTGGCAATCGGGGTAATAAGGGGTTAATCATGGGAGGCTTCTATGAGACACCCCCAATGATTAACCTGTAAGTGAAAGTAAATAAACACATACACCCAAAAAAATACTTTATTTGGAATAAAGGACAAAAAAACACCCTCTTTCACTATTTTATTAAAATCCCCACTTCCTGTTCCTGCGCTGAGATGTGAGGAGGGGGAAGAAGCAGCTCCATACAGCCCCTGCAATATACAGCGACTAACAGAAGCAAACAGCACCCTAGACCAACATAGAGAGACTGCACTGAATTACCAGCTGTCAGTGCATAGATCGTTATCTCCTCAGAAGTGGAGGAACACCATTCAAGCCCAGAGCAGAGCAGAGGGAGGAAGGGGTGAGTGCAGATAACATGGCACCCACAGTGAGGAGGAAGGAGGGGGAGGAGGGAGAGGAACCACAAGGGCAGCTGCAGCAATGTGCAGGAGGCCAAGATAACAGAAGAATTCAGAGTATGCAGAGTGGTACAGAGACATTGGGCTTGGGGGAAAGATATGAGATTTGATTACAAAAGGTTGGCAAAAGAAGTGGCAGATCATCTGACAGCAGAAATCAGAGAGGCAATAGCAACCTCAGTGAAGAAGGCTTTGGCTGCGCTGCAGGAGGATGTGGAGCACCATGATATGAGACTGACAGAGGTAGAGCAAAGTTTCTGATGCTGAAGAGAATCTGATAAGATTGGAGGGCAGATTTAAGGAGCTAAACACTAATGCTCAGCTTATGAAGGATAAAATAGAAGATCTTGAAAACAGATCTAGGAGGAATAATTTAAGGCTGGTGGGTCTGCCTGAGACAGTGACAACAAAATATTTGGACTCAATCTGTGAAAAAGAATTACCCCAGGCTTTAGGCTTACCACATAGCTGCCGTGTAGAAAGAGCGCACAGAGTGGGACCCATAAGGGAGCAAAGAGATGGTCACAGTAACAATGATAATACCTCCAGGCAAGGTGAAATGTCCAGAGCAAGACAGGTTATTATAAAATACCTGGAATACAAAGATAAAGAAGAAATTCTACGGGCCTTCAGGAATAGGAAACAGGCATCATGCATTCAGGGACACAAGATTCTATTATTTGGCGACTATTCGGCAGAAGTCACACAAAAAAAAAAAAAAAAAAAAAGCATTTAGCCAGATCTGCACTGCCCTTTATCACAAAAACATTAAATTTCAGCTTTTATACCCAGCAATACTAAGAGTAAGAGGAGTAGATGGGGTCACAAAGACTTTTCGGGATCCTTCAGAGGCGGAGCGAGAGATACTACAGGACGGGAGAACACAGCGACAGGAGAGGAATGGAAAAGAAGGGATTTTCACTGATCCGAAACATGCAGATCCTGCAAACATAACATCTGCAGTTAGACCGACAACGAGCCAGAGTGGAGTCAATCGAGATCCAGACCAGCCAGTCCGAAGGAAAAGCGACAGATGGCGACTTCAGCTGGGAAAAGAGGAGGAAGAGGCAGCAGCTCATGAAGAAACAGGCAAGACAAGGACTTAATTTGAGACTACTGAATGGAGCCGTATGGTGACAAATGTGCCTTAACTCTCTAAAGTCTCGCCTACCTCCTCTTCTCTTTCTTCTCTATCTCTTTTTCTTTCGCTCCCTTTTTCTCTCTCTCTTTTTATGCTTATCACTTTTTTCCTTTTATCATTTACTAATGCTTTTTTTTTTCTCCTTCTCTCTCTCTTTTTCTTCTCTTAATGACGGTTTTAGGAGCTTGATAAATTTATAAAGGCTGTTTAGGAGCAAGGAGTTAATAGAGAGACCATAAATTTCCAAACAAGGGGGTGAGTAGCACAAAAACTAGACTAGGTAACTAATTGACCACACCCTTGTTGCACTGCTAATGAAGGATACACGTATATACCTTTGTCAGATATGTCTGTTGGGCCTTAATGTGATTTAATTATTTGGATGAGTGTCTGCCTCACTTAGGCCACTAAGTCGATTCTTTCTTCTCCCCTTTTTTATTTAATTGGTGGAGTTAGCAGAATCTCTTTTTCAGTGGCCCAGTCAAAACTTTGTGGCGATTCATTGTCCTATTGTGTGTTTTGTTATATGTGGGGATTCTGTTTTAAATGGATATATTAAAATTGATGTTTTAGGGGTTTTTCTTTAAGGTTTTTGCAAGGAGTTAATAGCCAATAGAGGTGGAGAGGTGACTTAGTGGGGTGGCTTCATGGAGAGCTTGACTTAAAGCAGGGGTTTGAAAGGAGTCTCAATCATCTCAGAAAAAATGGAAGACGTTAATTGTATTTGTAAAGTTGGGGATGGGAGAGGTTATCCACAGTTGGGGGAGCGGAGGGGAGGGGAAGAGAGTTGGGGAATCCATGCGACACGGCCTGAAAAAGGAATTGTTGATTTTGGGGATTATGGTTAAGCTCATTACGTGGAATGTTAAGGGACTCAGATCGCCGCACAAACGAAATATGATACTACGTCATCTCAAGAAGCTTAAGGTTGATATTGCTTTATTACAGGAGACGCACTTGCAAAAGGATGAGTTCTTCCGTATGAACAAGATGTGGGTGGGAAGGGTATATGGGTCGGCCTCAAAAGGTAGGAAAGCAGGGGTTCTTATTTTGATCGATAAAAACTTTGCACACGAGGTGGAAACACAAGATTCAGATGAAGAAGGAAGATACATACATATAAAGATTTCAGGTACTCAAGGCACTTTTAGTATCCACAATATATATGCACCCAATACGGAACAAAGGTTTTGTTTTTTTTAAATATAGCTAATAAGATTTTTCTGGATGGGGATATATGTAAATTGGTGGAGGGAGACTTCAATACAGTGGTTTCTCAGGAAGAAGACAGGAGGAGTCAGGGGAAGCAGGGGAGGAACACGGAGGGGTCGCTGAGAGCATTGTTAAATACAACTACACTACAGGATTGCTGGAGATTATATCACCCGCAAGAGAGAGAATTTACACACTATTCCCACACGACTCTTGGTCAAGGATTGACCTTTGGCTGACAAGTGAGAATTTATTGCAGAGGGTAGAAGAGATAGTTATAGAGACTATGGTAATATCGGATCATAGCCCAGTGGTAGTCAGTATAGCTGACAAAGTCCAGAGAGTTGCAGATGCTAGAGGTGGGGAAACAAAAGGCGCAATAGGGTCTTACCCGGTATAACGTGAGGTGATGAGAAAGAAATAGGTACACTCACCTGATGGGGTTATGCCAGTCACAACTCCTTAAACCGCATGTGAGTGTCCGCGTGGTTCAAGCAGCGGCCCCGTAAAATCGTGGTAGGAATGTAATCAAGGGAAAACGGGTATATGCCGCGCTTAAAAACCACTGATATAGAATTAATGTAGAAATTTCTTTTTTATTTCAGCATTCCAACGCATTTCAGAGACAAGGACCGTCTCCTTCTTCAGGGAAAAAGAAATCATACAGACATTCTCAGTCTAGTGCTTTATAAAAAGGTCCATATTGCCACGTTGACAGCCATGACGTCTTCCACCCACCAGGTTGCAGGGTGATGACTCATAGACACGTGGAGACGTACAAGAAGGAGAAAAAAATGGTCACATTTTGATACATTTAAAACATCACAAAAAGCAAGCAATTATAATAAAATACAGTAAAATGTAATAAATTAGTGGAAAAAATGTAAAAATTTTATGTGGTTATTTATTTCGAACGTGTATGGAAATATTAAGAAGTTTGGGTGTAAAAGAACATGAAAAAGATTAGGAAGGTGCGAACCCATGGCGAAGATGCTGGTGTACAGAGGGGTTAAACACCAAACCCTTACTCTAAATCCATCGGCTAGTCTTAGTGGAAACAGGATTATATCATTTTATGATTTAAAAACTGATAGTTGTGAAGAAAAAAAATTTTTTGAAATTTTTAGATAGTGATCCATGAAACGATTTGATCTATATAAATATCTGTGCAGACACATAAATGTGATTCCATGCTAGTGCAGGACCATTACAGCCGGTTTTTGCTGGAAGAAATAGTGAGCGTGTCTAAGTGTAAAAGTGGGATTTATTATAAAAGTGTAGAGAAATGGTGAACAAGTTCCTAAAACGTGAGGGGCTGATGCAAGGGAATAGCCGAGGTAAGACAGAAGAAGATCGCAACTGAGAGGAAAAGGAGCGAGTATCAGGTTATCGGGGTGAATCGAGTTCAGACCGTGGGAAAATGAAAGAATGCGCAGGCGCACAGTACAAGTCTAACCCAGTGGAGGTAACAAAGGGTCAGACCGTGGAAAAAGCTGTGTGTGCAGTGATATAGAGTGGTGGATACAACCACATATAAAGCGCACGATGAACAGAAAGAAAAGGCAGACGCAACTGACAACCATACAGATCGGGAACAAAAATGAGCTGGAATGGCCATCAAAACATAAAAGAATTAGCATTCAAAAGGAAAAATATAATAAAATGACCCCACAATGAGGGTTGTTTTGCTGGAATGTGCTCAATATAAAAATTTAGATAGTAAAAGGAAGGATTTTGACAATTGGTTATTATTAAATAAAACCACTTTCTAAGCCTCTGGAATATAGAAACCCGCTGGATAATTCCTAAAATACCTAAAACAGGTTAAAAAGGTGAGATCTGCATGAGTTAATACATACATAACATTTTTTTAAAATTTATTATAATTATAAAAGTGGGCGATAAAGTCATGATACCTTGAGGTAGCATATGTGGCTTGGATTACAAAAAACCCTGTAAAGTATGGGCTGATCATTAAAACACTGGTTGTCATACTTAAGACTACAAGAACTGACTCTTAGGAGTTTTTAGGAGTGAAGCGCAGATGCATAGAATAAAAACATGGATAAAACAATAATTTAGCATAGATGGAAACTAATAAAACAGATCAGAGACCTCATTTAAGCCAAAAGGTTTTAAGGTATTCAATTTACATATCCAAAAAGTCTCCTTTCTGCTCAAGGCTTCAGTCCTATTGTGCACAATAGGGTCAATTCACTCAATTGGTGTAATCCTGAAGTCTGAGCTTTTATTATGCTGTAGAACACAGTGTTTAGAAAGTCCATGTAGGAGGAAGCCAGTTTTTATATTATGACGGTGCGAGTTTAATCTATTATGAAGAGCCTGGCTTGTTCTACCCACATATTGTTTGCCACATATGCAATCGGCAAGGTATATGACAAAATCTGACTGGCAAGTCAAACGATTTTTTATTTTGAAAGACTCATTACCACTGGATGAACAGAATGTAGTTCTGCCATGATGAATATTCCTGCAACACAAGCAGTTTCTAGAACCGCATCTGAAGACACCTACTGGGGCTGGAAATATGTTTAGGGTTGGCTTAATCCTCAGTTTACTTGGAGCTAAAATGTTTTTGATGGTAGGGGCCCCCCTAAACGTGACACCCGGGGTGGGGGGAAGAATAGGACTGAGAATAGGGTCATTTAGCAGGATATCCTTGGACAGGATATTTTTGATAGACCTGTTATCACTACTATAGGTGGTAATTAGGTTGAGGCTGAAATCTTGCTTATCCCTTTCATTTTTGCATTCATTTTTATTATTATTATTTTTATTTTTGTACTTATCAGGGTCTTTATCCCCTCCACATTCAGAGGGAAGAGTGCTCTTTCGTGTTTTAATAAGATCTATTTGTTTTAATTTGGAGGACTCCTGATAGGCTCTCCGAATGAGGGGCTTAGGGTATCCTTTTTCCTCAAAACGCTGTTTCAATACCTGCTCATTGAAATCAGTATCCTGGGTGCAATTTCTCTGGATCCTTTTATATTGATTCAGTGGAATATTCTGTAGCCATTTGCTAAAGTGTTCACTATTATAGTGAATGTAGCCGTTGGCATCCACCTTTTTAAAGAAGGTTTTAGTTAGAATCTTATGGTTCTGATGGAAAATGACCAAATCTAAAAAATGTATGCTATCAGAACATACTGAAGATGTGAATTTTAGACCCCAATTGTTACTATTTAGTCTGTCAAGAAGGATTCTGATATCAGAGCAATTACTGTCCCAAATTAAGAACAGGTCATCTATAAACCTTTTATAGAGGACTAAACCCCCTTTATCTTGGCCGTTCTCTATATGGACCATTTCAAAAATCCCCATAAAAAGGTTAGCATAGGAGCATGCAGCCTTCGACCCCATTGCTGTTCCGAGGCGCTGATGGTACCGTGTATTATTGAATGTAAAAAAATTATTACGGAGAATGAAGCTCATACCTTCTAAAATGAAGTCCCTCTGGATTGGTGGAAATTTTACTATCATTCTCTAAAAATAGAGAGATACAGAACAGACCTAAATGATGTTGTATGTTGGAATATAATGAGGCTACATCAATGGTCACAAAAATGAAAGATTCTTTCCATGCAATTCCACTGATATTTTCTATAAGATGGGCAGAGTCTGTAATATGGCTATTCAGTCCTAACACATATGGCTGCAGGAGTAAGTCTATATAGTTGGCTAGGTTGGAAGTTAGAGAGTCAATGCCCGCAATTATGGGTCTACCAGGGGGGTTCAGAATATCTTTGTGGATCTTAGGTAAATGATAAAAAACACCATTGCTGGGTTTTTAACTTGCAGGAATCTTTTTCCCGTGGGGTTCAGTATATTGTTTACAGTTGCTTTCTGAGTGAGAATTTTGTAGGCAGCAATAGCCTGGTCATGTTCTACTTTTTTTGCAATTCCATAATAAATTGGATCAGAGAGAATCCTATGTGCCTCTTTGAAATAGTCTGTTCTATTTTGTATCACGATTCCACCCCCTTTGTCAGCTGCTCTGATGACGATGCTGCTATTGTTTTTTAGGGTTGTCAGGGCTTCCCTTTCAGGGTGGGATAGATTATGTTTGAATCTCTTCCTCTGACTGATTGTCTCTTTGAGGTCTGCCAAAACTAGATCGCACAATGTTTTTAAAAAATGTCCTTTGCTTTGTGTGGGATAAAATTTAGATTTTGGTTTTACTGCAGCATGTACAATCTGATATATTCCAGGGGTCAATTTTATCTCAGAAAAGTAGTAACCCCAAATTTCTAAAAATTCTCCTTTATTATATCAAAGCTAAAAAAGACTCATAGACATAAATACATACAATGTCTCAACTGGAATCAGCCAATACAGGGGTAGATACATAGCAAAAAATCATCCTCCAATCACAGATCAATATACATTTCTCCTCCTAAACAATTCCTCAGAGGGAAAAATTGCAATTTTTCAAGGATTTATATATGTTTCATACCGTTGTTCATATTAGATATTTTTAGAAAAACAACTATTAAACTCACTGTTACACTGGTTTAGGAGCTATAAACAGAGACAAAAAGATATTTCGTCTCTATATCTAGTTCCAACCCCTATCCAGTTTAAGAGACCATATACCCACAATAATACAAGTGTCATCCCTGATAGCTCCTTTTGATGTATTTTATGACCGCTATTCAACATCCAGATCACATCCACAGCTGGTCAATTTTACAGAGGAAAAAACAGGGATAACTTTAAAACTAGGCACATCCTGGAATACCCATAGGTTATTCCTAACAGAACCAACACCCAACATATAGTGTACACTCATCTACTGAACTGTTATTTTAGATGCCATGCACCTTGTAGAATGCCAAAAGGTCATTCACTGCAAAGCAGAGGCCTAATGCTGGCCCAACGCCATCATCTGAACTGTTAGAAAAAAGGGGTTTTTTTCAGCAAAGCAACAAACACATATATGCCAAAGATTACACAGAATAAGTCCAATAACTATAATTTGTTCCTTGATAAAATTCTTGATAGATGGAATATTGATCACATATGCCTTTGAGGTAAAACAATAGTATTCCTCTTCATAAAGATAGTTGATTTCAGACACATGATATGTCACAGGTTCCTTCTGGTAATGGTTACACACTCTGTGCTTGATGGCTTCACACTCTTGGGATACGCTTTACACCTTTACACATGATATGTCACAGGTTCCTTCTGGTAATGGTTACACACTCTGTGCTTGATGGCTTCACACTCTTGGGATACACTTTACACCTTTACACGTGATATGTCGCAGGTTCCTTCTGGTAATGGTTACACACTCTGTGCTTGATAGCTTCACACTCTTGGGATACGCTTTACACCTTTACACATGATATGTCACAGGTTCCTTCTGGTAATGGTTACACACTCTGTGCTTGATGGCTTCACACTCTTGGGATATGCTTTACACCTTTACACGTGATATGTCGCAGATTCCTTCTGGTAATGGTTACACACTCTGTGCTTGATAGCTTCACACTCTTGGGATACACTTTACACCTTTACACATGATATGTCACAGGTTCCTTCTGGTAATGGTTACACACTCTGTGCTTGATAGCTTCACACTCTTGGGATACGCTTTACACCTTTACACGTGATATGTCGCAGATTCCTTCTGGTAATGGTTACACACTCTGTGCTTGATGGCTTCACACTCTTGGGATACGCTTTACACCTTTACACATGATATGTCACAGGTTCCTTCTGGTAATGGTTACACACTCTGTGCTTGATGGCTTCACACTCTTGGGATACACTTTACACCTTTACACATGATATGTCACAGGTTCCTTCTGGTAATGGTTACACACTCTGTGCTTGATAGCTTCACACTCTTGGGATACGCTTTACACCTTTACACATGATATGTCACAGGTTCCTTCTGGTAATGGTTACACACTCTGTGCTTGATGGCTTCACACTCTTGGGATATGCTTTACACCTTTACACGTGATATGTCGCAGATTCCTTCTGGTAATGGTTACACACTCTGTGCTTGATAGCTTCACACTCTTGGGATACACTTTACACCTTTACACATGATATGTCACAGGTTCCTTCTGGTAATGGTTACACACTCTGTGCTTGATAGCTTCACACTCTTGGGATACGCTTTACACCTTTACACGTGATATGTCGCAGATTCCTTCTGGTAATGGTTACACACTCTGTGCTTGATGGCTTCACACTCTTGGGATACGCTTTACACCTTTACACGTGATATGTCGCAGATTCCTTCTGGTAATGGTTACACACTCTGTGCTTGATGGCTTCACACTCTTGGGATACACTTTACACCTTTACACATGATATGTCGCAGGTTCCTTCTGGTAATGGTTACACACTCTGTGCTTGATGGCTTCACACTCTTGGGATATGCTTTACACCTTTACACATGATATGTCGCAGGTTCCTTCTGGTAATGGTTACACACTCTGTGCTTGATGGCTTCACACTCTTGGGATACACTTTACACCTTTACACATGATATGTCACAGGTTCCTTCTGGTAATGGTTACACACTCTGTGCTTGATGGCTTCACACTCTTGGGATACACTTTACACCTTTACACATGATATGTCACAGGTTCCTTCTGGTAATGGTTACACACTCTGTGCTTGATAGCTTCACACTCTTGGGATACACTTTACACCTTTACACATGATATGTCGCAGGTTCCTTCTGGTAATGGTTACACACTCTGTGCTTGATAGCTTCACACTCTTGGGATACGCTTTACACCTTTACACATGATATGTCACAGATTCCTTCTGGCAATGGTTACACACTCTGTGCTTGATAGCTTCACACTCTTGGGATATGCTTTACACCTTTACACATGATATGTCACAGGTTCCTTCTGGTAATGGTTACACACTCTGTGCTTGATGGCTTCACACTCTTGGGATACACTTTACACCTTTACACATGATATGTCACAGGTTCCTTCTGGTAATGGTTACACACTCTGTGCTTGATGGCTTCACACTCTTGGGATACGCTTTACACCTTGCACCTCATTTCAGACACATGATATGTCGCAGGTTCCTTCTGGTAATGGTTACACACTCTTTGCTTGATGGCTTCACACACTTGGGATACACTTTACACCTTACACATGATATGTCGCAGGTTCCTTCTGGTAATGGTTACACACTCTGTACTTGATAGCTTCACACTCTTGGGATACACTTTACACCTTACACATGATATGTCGCAGATTCCTTCTGGTAATGGTTACACACTCTGTGCTTGATGGCTTCACACTCTTGGGATACGCTTTACACCTTACACCTCATTTCAGACACATGATATGTCACAGGTTCCTTCTGGTAATGGTTACACACTCTGTGCTTGATGGCTTCACACTCTTGGGATACGCTTTACACCTTACACCTCATTTCAGACACATGATATGTCACAGGTTCCTTCTGGTAATGGTTACACACTCTGTGCTTGATGGCTTCACACTCTTGGGATACACTTTACACCTTACACCTCATTTCAGACACATGATATGTCACAGGTTCCTTCTGGTAATGGTTACACACTCTGTGCTTGATGGCTTCACACTCTTGGGATACACTTTACACCTTACACCTCATTTCAGACACATGATATGTCACAGGTTCCTTCTGGTAATGGTTACACACTCTGTGCTTGATGGCTTCACACTCTTGGGATACACTTTACACCTTACACCTCATTTCAGACACATGATATGTCACAGGTTCCTTCTGGTAATGGTTACACACTCTGTGCTTGATGGCTTCACACTCTTGGGATACGCTTTACACCTTGCACCTCGACGCGTTTCCCCCCTTGTATGATAGAGCCAAAGGGTTCATCAGGAGGTTTTATTGATCCATGAGTTCAATATCAATATTCAATATGGATCTAAAAGAGGAGGAGAGAAATATATACAATCTCTCAATAAAGGTGAGATACACTTCCTAACATATATATAAGAAGACTACACCATCAGGGTCTTACTCAAAATGAGGCTATAAATAGTCCCAATAGATACAAATTGCCCTATTCAATATACATATTCCCTACATCGATATAAGTCTAGCCCTTACAAATAGAAAGGAGTACACAGATATGAATACATGTACACAAATCAATGACCACATATACCAAATCGGTCAGCTGATTTTAAATATATAATAGATATTACCGATATCACTTACCCCAAAATCACCTCAAATAAAGCATGGTATGCCGAACCGGACCGCTACAGCAATAGTTTAGGGGTCCAAATAAAATAAGACAGTATGAGCTGGCTAAAATGCCATGATAACATCCGTCACAAAGAATCCCCAAATGAGGACACCGGCATACCTGCCAGCAGCCATGCGGCAGCTTTTTAAATGAGAGCGGGCGCCATTACGTTTCCGGTCCCAGCCGTCTCCCATCATTCATCACGACCGCGCGCATGCGCAGTCACATCATTCACATTGTTTCATATACAAACCCGATGTTACTTCCTGTTTGCTTCATCAAAGCCACCGCGCATGCGCAGACCTGCGCCAACCACGCAGCCGCCCATATTCTCCAAACGGCAATGCGTAGTTCCTATAGCGCAGCACCGTGCATGCGCCCGAGGCACTAAGAGAAAACAGGCTAAAAACAACATGCCACACGATTCCAAATAACAAAAGGGCCACATGGAGGGGATTGAGCTTACAGACTGATCTCATATTTACAATATAAACCAGATGTATTTAAAAAATCAAAGGGTCTTTCTGCATACATATATAGACTTAGTTAATACAATCATTAAGGGTCAATTCAATACTCCCAGAAACAGGGGGGGAAAATTCTTACCCTAACCTACATTGATTATACCCCTCTCTTCATAATTTCTTGACCTTTAGCTTACTGTTACTATTAATAAAAACCAAACCCACTACCAATAATGGGGGTTTATATTAGGAAGGTTACCATTCAATCTAACCTCATCTAGTCTTTCCAATACCTCCGGACCATGCACAAAAAATTGAAAGGGAAGAAGTACCCTCCCCCCAGTGAAACCATCTCAGTATATTCCCAAATACATCACAACCCAATATCTGTTAATCCAAAAAACACCCATATGTTAGATTTACATTAAGGCCCATTGGTTGTACCGACTCCAAACGAAATATCCATTCCGTTTCTTTCCTAAGAATCTTATTGTCCCAATTCCCTCCTCTTTCACTTGGTGTGATTACTTTTAAGACCTCAAATTTAAGTACGCCTGAGTCGCCTCCATGATTTTCCCAAACATGACGAGATATGGGGGTATCCCGTTTGTGCCGGATATCTCCCAAATGATCCCCTATACGCCTTCGAAATTCACGTCGCGTTTTCCCAACATAATTCTTTGGGCATGTGCATGTTGCCACATATACTACCCCTTTTGTCAGGCAATTTGCAAAGTCCCTCAGAAAGTACTTAATCCCTGTAACTACACTGACCGAATACTTAGAGACATTAATCCAACCACAGAAGTGGCATCTACCACATCTAAAAGTACCACAGACCCGACGGTTCAACCAGGTCCCCTCCAGTACTGGTTTTTTATAGTGGCTATGCACCAATCGGTCTGCTAATGACCTACCTCTCCTAAAAGTTATCTTGGGATCTTCCGAGATATTTTTTCCTATGGATTCATCCGCCTTCAAAATGCCCCAATGTCTCCTCAAAATTCCAAACATTCGTTCCGCCTGCACATTATAAGTACCAATAACCCTGATCTCATCCGGGTTAGTTCTTTTTATAGTTGGAACTAGCAGGGAACTCCTCTGTTTATGAAGAGCATGTTGAAAAGCTCCATTAAGGGCCATCTCCGGATACCCTCTGTCTCTAAACCTTCCCCTCAAATTGGAAGCCTCCAATTTAAATGAGTTAATCTCAGAACAGTTGCGCCTTGCTCTAAGGTATTGACCCTTTGGAATACCCTTCCGAAGAGGTAGGGGATGATGACTCTCCCATCGCAATAAACTATTGGTTGATGTAGGTTTCCTAAAAATGGTTGTGTGAATAGAGCCTTTCTCATCCAATGAGATAAGAAGATCAAGAAACAATATTTTCTGCTGGTCTATCTCGTATGTGAATCTTAGATTAAAATTATTCACAGTTATTTCTTCCACCATTTGCACAAATTCTTCTTTAGTCCCAGTCCAAATGATCAGAACGTCGTCTATATATCTGTACCATGCTCTTATCCTATCCTGCCACCATTTATATTCCCCAAAAAAACCGACGGTTTCCTCCCACCAACCCAGGAGGAGATTTGCATAACTGGGCGCACATGAGCAGCCCATTGCAGTCCCCCTGAGTTGATGAAAGTACTTACCGCCGTATAGAAAATAATTATGGTGCAGGATAAATGATAGCAGATCAAGGACAAATTCATTGTGACGATCGAAGTGGTCGGCCCTCCCAGACAGATAGTAGCGGATGGCCTGCAAACCCTTCTCATGTACGATACTACTGTAGAGAGCCTCCACATCGACCGACGCCAAGAACGTTCCCCGATCCACCGTCATCCCCTCCAATTTCAACAGGAGGTCCGATGTATCTCTTAAGTATGTGGACAGTGAAACAACAAAAGGCCGTAATATTTTGTCAACATAGACTCCGACGTTCTGACCAATCGAACCAATTCCGGCCACAATGGGCCTTCCCTTCAATGGTGTCACCCCCTTATGCAGTTTTGGAAGTGCATAAAAGGTAGGCACCACCGGATAAGTAGGGACCATGAATCTGTGCTCCTGGGCCGAGATTAAACCAGTATCCAAGGCTTCATCTAGTAACACAACCAGATCCCTAAGAAACCGTTCAGTGGGGTCAGTCTTAAGAACTCCATACGTATCAACATCCTTCAGGATTCTCATACACATGGAGTTGTATTCTTCATGATCTAAAACAACAATGTTGCCCCCCTTATCAGAGGACTTGAGGACAACATTCTTGTTTTTCTCCAAACTCATCAATGCTTCCCATTCCAACTGGCTAAGATTAGATGGCACACTACTATTATGAGGTTTCAGTCTTCCAAGATCTTTCTCAACCAGCTGCAGGAATAAATCGATCTTACCATAATCCCCAGAGGGAGGCATCTTAGTACTCCTCCTTTTTAAATCGGTAAAAGGACCCTTTCCTAATTCTGGCAATTCATCATTAACAAGATCCATCAAATCTCCAAAGACCTCAATATCTTCCTCCTCCACTCCCAGAGCAAGACATTGTTCCTTATTGTTAGATTTAAAAAATTTTTTCCATTTCAATTTACGACAAAACAAATTCAGGTCCTTTACCCAAGTAAACAGGTTAAAAGGGGTGGTGGGTACAAATGATAGGCCCTTCGATAGCAATTGAATTTCCTCATTTGAAAGGTACTGTCGACTCAGGTTAACAACTTGTCCTGAGTTTACTACATCTGTTGTATTCGACCCTTGTTGAGCAGATTGTTGGGTGCCTGCTGTCCTAAAAAAGGCAATGGTGCAGAGGAGGATGAGGCCATAGGCGAGGCCATTACTCCTCCAACTACTCCTCCCCCCTCTATCTGTATGTTGTTCCTTGTATTGCTCCTGGTTCTCACAGCTGGTCCCCATCTCTCTCTCTGGTCTCTCCAACCTCCTTTTCTGTTCCGTCCACCCCCTCCCCTGTTACCTGCTCTATAGTTCCTATTTGCCCCCTCCGAGTCTGATATATCAGTCTCAGATGATGATGATGCTTCAAACATATTTTTAGTTATTGTAGAAAAATTATAGGCCTTTTCAGTTTGGAACTCGCTATGATCTCTCTGAAATTGTGTATGTTTTCTGGTTTTTAGTTGATTTTGATACCTCTCAATATTATCACCCTGCAAAATACTCTCCTTTTTGTTAAATTCAGGGTTAGATTTAAAACCTAGTGTTTTTTCAATCAGGGTATTTAAGGCCCTCTCTGCTTCCTTGAACAACTTCCTCTCTTCCTCCAAGAGCAAGCCCATAAATCTCAGGGAAGAGGCTATCGACTCTGCCTGCCAAGCCTTTACAAGCTCCTTACTGCTCGCTCTTGGGGAGGGATTAATATTAATGCGTAATCCCTTAGGTACAATATTATTCTTGATATAATTCTCCAATCCCTTGATTTCACACCAGGACTTCAGATATTGTTTATAACAGGTAGTCAATTCCTTAAAAGTACCACGAATATTGGGAACAGTGTTAAAGGTAAGATGATCCCCCTGCACAGAGAATACCTCCCCGCCTCACTATCCCATGAAGTGACATTAATTGGCCCGGTCAAAAAGCTAGCCATACTATTAATTTCTTTACAAATACAATCTGATATATTCCAGGGGTCAATTTTATCTCAAAAAAGTATTAACCCCAAATTTCTAAAAAATTCTCCTTTATTATATCAAAGCTAAAAAAGACTCATAGACATAAATACATACAATGTCTCAACTGGAATCAGCCAATACAGGGGTAGATACATAGCAAAAAATCATCCTCCAATCACAGATCAATATACATTTCTCCTCCTAAACAATTCCTCAGAGGGAAAAATTGCAATTTTTCAAGGATTTATATATGTTTCATACCGTTGTTCATATTAGATATTTTTAGAAAAACAACTATTAAACTCACTGTTACACTGGTTTAGGAGCTATAAACAGAGACAAAAAGATATTTCGTCTCTATATCTAGTTCCAACCCCTATCCAGTTTAAGAGACCATATACCCACAATAATACAAGTGTCATCCCTGATAGCTCCTTTTGATGTATTTTATGACCGCTATTCAACATCCAGATCACATCCACAGCTGGTCAATTTTACAGAGGAAAAAACAGGGATAACTTTAAAACTAGGCACATCCTGGAATACCCATAGGTTATTCCTAACAGAACCAACACCCAACATATAGTGTACACTCATCTACTGAACTGTTATTTTAGATGCCATGCACCTTGTAGAATGCCAAAAGGTCATTCACTGCAAAGCAGAAGCCTAATGCTGGCCCAACGCCATCATCTGAACTGTTAGAAAAAAGGGTTTTTTTTCAGCAAAGCAACAAACACATATATGCCAAAGATTACACAGAATAAGTCCAATAACTATAATTTGTTCTTTGATAAAATTCTTGATAGATGGAATATTGATCACATATGCCTTTGAGGTAAAACAATAGTATTCCTCTTCATAAAGATAGTTGATTTCAGACACATGATATGTCGCAGGTTCCTTCTGGTAATGGTTACACACTCTGTGCTTGATAGCTTCACACTCTTGGGATACACTTTACACCTTTACACATGATATGTCGCAGGTTCCTTCTGGTAATGGTTACACACTCTGTGCTTGATGGCTTCACACTCTTGGGATATGCTTTACACCTTTACACATGATATGTCACAGGTTCCTTCTGGTAATGGTTACACACTCTGTGCTTGATGGCTTCACACTCTTGGGATATGCTTTACACCTTACACCTCTTTTCAGACACATGATATGTCACAGGTTCCTTCTGGTAATGGTTACACACTCTGTGCTTGATGGCTTCACACTCTTGGGATACACTTTACACCTTTACACATGATATGTCGCAGGTTCCTTCTGGTAATGGTTACACACTCTGTGCTTGATGGCTTCACACTCTTGGGATACACTTTACACCTTACACCTCTTTTCAGACACATGATATGTCACAGGTTCCTTCTGGTAATGGTTACACACTCTGTGCTTGATGGCTTCACACTCTTGGGATACACTTTACACCTTTACACATGATATGTCGCAGGTTCCTTCTGGTAATGGTTACACACTCTGTGCTTGATGGCTTCACACTCTTGGGATACACTTTACACCTTTACACATGATATGTCGCAGGTTCCTTCTGGTAATGGTTACACACTCTGTGCTTGATGGCTTCACACTCTTGGGATACACTTTACACCTTACACCTCATTTCAGACACATGATATGTCGCAGGTTCCTTCTGGTAATGGTTACACATGTGGCGCCCCTGACCTGGTCAGGCACCACTGAGTACTGCACCCATGCTGGGGACAGTACAATACAGGTAATCCAGAAGGCTGACAGGGGTGTGGAACACAGGCGCATAGTGATCAGGTCTCACACATGTACCCATGAGAGGACCCCTGGGGATCCCAGGAGGGGGCAAGCCTTCACCTTCACTGGAATAGTGGAGGGGGTAGAGCCTCCATCTCCTCTCAAGGGGTGTGGTGGAGAGTCTGGTTGCTAGGTGGCGTAGGCAAGAACAGGAGAGGAGGGGCAGTGAGTCAGTTAGAGCAGAACTCCATAGGGCTCAGTGAGGAGCAGACCTGTGGGGCTGTTGCTGTCTAACAGCGCCCGCGCAGTGGCTACAGACGGGGGAGAACGGTCAACTAGGAGTGCTACCTGAAAGCCAGCTTCAGCTAGGGAGTGCACGGAGTGGGAAGTAAGGAGACTGCTAGAGAGCACCAGGCCCAACCGGGCGGCAGATCCCGAAGCGAAGATAGATCCAGCTTTCTTCTGCTAAACCTGCCGGTGTGGGGCTCTCAAAGCCCACACCACATCACCACAAAAGCCGCAGCCACGTAACCGCAGTGAGGGCCCATAGGTCATAGGAGGCAAGAAGCTGGAGTGGCCTGGTCCGGGGAACAAGCATACGGCGAACGAAGGGGAGAGAGAGGCTGCAGCATCTTCCCTGGGTGACCCCCATAGGGACTAAAAGTCGGGGTCACCCCAAACCACCAAGGGCTAAGGAAGGCGAGTCAGTAGTCACCCTCATAAAGTCAGCCTGAAGGATACCTGGTTCCCATCTGGTTCATCTCAGCTACGCCCGGGCTACTCACCCTGCCATCAAATGTGAGTAAAGCCCTTGAAAGACAATTCTGCCTGTGTGGAGTTATTCTGCGCCTTGTGGTACTACAAACTTACACCGGGCCCTGGGGCTTGCCTCACTCTCAGGAGGCTATTCCAACTAACTGCACACACCATCAGCCCCAGGCGTCCCCTAACCTGCAGTGGCGGTCCCCACTGACCGCAATACTGAGAGTGGCGTCACGATCAAAACAGAAGATTTCCTACCAGTGACGGAGATCCAGCAACGTGGAGTCCCTGAAGGTAACGCACCGACACCGATACACCACCTGTGGGGCTTCACATCTGGCGTCACGAACAGGATAAGGACTAGACCTGTTCAGACAGGTGACCATGTGCCTGGGCGGTCCGCTTGAAAAATTGGAAGCGCCGCCATATTGCCACCATGAAAAGCGCGCTGAAAAACAACAGCAGCCCGCGCTGGAAGAAGTTACCGCCCACGAAGAGGCGTGGCTACCCAGAGATCCTCTGCAGAGTTCTGACCTCGCTGATGAAGAAAGCGGAAGCGTCCAGAGACGGCGGAGCAGAAGAGAAGCCAGCAGCTTGTTAGAGAAAATGGAGTCCAGACGCGGATACCCAGAACCAGGCACTGCTGCCTGGTGGTGCCGGGAGCTTGCCATCTTCTGCGATCGGCTGGAGGCCGGGATTGTGCGACAGCTTAGGGAAGAACGCACGGAGCTCCTGGAGATGGCTGCGGCGGTGCGGACCTACGAGGAGGGAGCCGCGCGACGCATGTCAGACCGAGCGGCGACGACGCAGACCCCGATGCTGCCACAGATGGGTGAGTCGAGTGATGCCCCGGCCAGCGCAAGTGCCCCGACCCCTGCTGCCACGCCCGCGGTCTCGGAAGAGGCGCCCGGCGCGGCGCCACCGAACCAGGCCGCAGCCACGCTAGATGCGGCCCGCCAAATCCAGGCCGCTGCAGCCATGCCCCGCCTGGCCCGCAAAGGTCCGACTACCACTGCGATACTGATCCGTGCCGCAGGTGTGACACTGACCCAGGCTGCCACCCTGCTGAGCCCAGTCCGCCAAGACCCCACCGCAGCAGCGACGCTCGTCCGCGCCGCAAGTGAGATGCTGAACCAGGCCGCAGCCCCGCCGGGTGCGGCCCGCCAAGCTCCGATCGCTGCAGCGACGTCCAGCCCAGCCTGCACAGAGCCCCCTGCAACAGCGACACTGATCCAGGCCGCCGCCAGCCAGGGCGCGGCCCGCCAAGACCAGGCCGCCGCCATGCCAGGCGCGGCCCGCCAAGACCAGGCCGCCGCCATGCCAGGCGCGGCCCGCCAAGACCAGGCCGCCGCCATGCCAGGCGCGGCCCGCCAAGACCAGGCCGCCGCCATGCCAGGCGCGGCCCGCCAAGACCAGGCCGCCGCCATACAGGGCGCGGCCCGCCAAGAGATTGCATCACTATTTTCCCCGGCCTGCAAGGCCAGAGCAGACACCGCTCCCCAGTCCAGAGAGGTCCCTGCTAGGAAGACCCTGATAGGAGAGGACCCTGAATACTGGAAGCTGAAGGCTGACCTAGAGGCCCAGTTCCCACAAGAGATGGTGGATCGGTATCTGCTCCCTCCGCATACCCCCAAGGAGATTCAGGCAACCCCTGCAGCTGCGCCAGCGAGTCCACCGCCCAGACCAGCTGAAGAAAGCCCATCCCCAGCGCTGCCACAACCAGAGCGCAGCGAAGAACTAAGGGGGAGAGGAGGCCAGGAAGCTGAGGAGCTGACTCCGGAGCCACCAGCAGTGGATCTATACTCAGAACCGGAGATGTTGCCCTATTCCCGCTGGGATGAAGAGGATTTGACACCGTCTGCAGACGAAGATCAGCCCAAAGACCTCACCTGGGAGCCCGCAGGCATGAACCCAGCCCGCAAGACACGGCGCAGCAGAACAAAGTATCCTCCAACACCACAGTCTCCAGAGCAGAGAGAGGTCACAGCCAGAGACCTGCAGGAGAAAAGATTACTGAGAAGGTCTAGAGTCCAGGTCAGAGGACCCCTTTACAGAGGAGTTGTAGAGGACTTCAATTTGAAAAGCGGATACGGCTTTATTGTAGCAAGAGGAATAAAAGAGGGCATATTTGTGAATCGGAGAGATGTTCAAGCCCACCTGCCCAGAGGACATTCAGGCAGAAATTTGAAAATTGGAGACGTAGTACAGTTCACCTTGCATCAAGGAGAAAGGGGCTACTATGCCTTAGACGTAGCACCATGTCCCAAAGAAGAAAGAAAAGACAGAGATAAAGAAACAGATGCAGAAAAGGAAACAGATGAAGATCAAGAAAGAAAAGACAAAGAGCCTACAGATGAAACTACCTCAGAGGATGACAAGGAGCAAGAAAGCAGCAGGTGCCGCAGCCCAATAGGCCAAAGCCCTGGTAAAGAGGAGTAAAGTAAAGAAAGAAGTACCGAAAGTTTGACCAGTTTGACAAGTTGAAAAGTTTGCAACGTTATTGTTTAAGCATGTGCCCACAAAAACTATTGTGAGAAATAAACTTTAAGGCTATGAACTTGCTATAGCCACAAACTCTCGCAGTGTAAATAGTTACACCAGTGGCACCACCACCAGGGCCAGCCTGTTTAGGGGCTTGGCTCGTCTGCAACCAGGAGGGGCCCGTCCGTATATAGGGCCTTGGCTCACTTGCGACCAGAGAGCACGCCTGTTTATGGGGCCTTGGCTCACCACCGCAAAGAGGGTACCTGGTCAGCACCAACTGTGGAGGCCGCCTCTACATCCTGCCAGAAGAGGCTGACGGCGCGGATCCACCAGGCCAGGTATACCCTGAAACCACCAGCCCATGAAAGCCGCCTCTACATCCTGCCAGAAGTGGCTGAAGTCGCGGCCAACGGGAGAGGAAGATTGGAGGAAAGGTCTGGGGAAGTAGATGGCCCAGATCTGGTTACCAAAAGGACCGGTGACCTGCCTCCTGAGAGGGTTTTGGGTGGGTTAACGGACTTGTGGGTGGAGGGTGGTGATGTCTGATACCTGGTGGTTTTAAAAATGTTTTACATGTTTTAATGTTTTATGCATTTTAAAATGTTGTCTTGCAGCCCGAGGACGTGCTGGTGATAACTAAGGGGGAATGTGGCGCCCCTGACCTGGTCAGGCACCACTGAGTACTGCACCCATGCTGGGGACAGTACAATACAGGTAATCCAGAAGGCTGACAGGGGTGTGGAACACAGGCGCATAGTGATCAGGTCTCACACATGTACCCATGAGAGGACCCCTGGGGATCCCAGGAGGGGGCAAGCCTTCACCTTCACTGGAATAGTGGAGGGGGTAGAGCCTCCATCTCCTCTCAAGGGGTGTGGTGGAGAGTCTGGTTGCTAGGTGGCGTAGGCAAGAACAGGAGAGGAGGGGCAGTGAGTCAGTTAGAGCAGAACTCCATAGGGCTCAGTGAGGAGCAGACCTGTGGGGCTGTTGCTGTCTAACAGCGCCCGCGCAGTGGCTACAGACGGGGGAGAAGGTCAACTAGGAGTGCTACCTGAAAGCCAGCTTCAGCTAGGGAGTGCACGGAGTGGGAAGTAAGGAGACTGCTAGAGAGCACCAGGCCCAACCGGGCGGCAGATCCCGAAGCGAAGATAGATCCAGCTTTCTTCTGCTAAACCTGCCGGTGTGGGGCTCTCAAAGCCCACACCACATCACCACAAAAGCCGCAGCCACGTAACCGCAGTGAGGGCCCATAGGTCATAGGAGGCAAGAAGCTGGAGTGGCCTGGTCCGGGGAACAAGCATACGGCGAACGAAGGGGAGAGAGAGGCTGCAGCATCTTCCCTGGGTGACCCCCATAGGGACTAAAAGTCGGGGTCACCCCAAACCACCAAGGGCTAAGGAAGGCGAGTCAGTAGTCACCCTCATAAAGTCAGCCTGAAGGATACCTGGTTCCCATCTGGTTCATCTCAGCTACGCCCGGGCTACTCACCCTGCCATCAAATGTGAGTAAAGCCCTTGAAAGACAATTCTGCCTGTGTGGAGTTATTCTGCGCCTTGTGGTACTACAAACTTACAACGGGCCCTGGGGCTTGCCTCACTCTCAGGAGGCTATTCCAACTAACTGCACACACCATCAGCCCCAGGCGTCCCCTAACCTGCAGTGGCGGTCCCCACTGACCGCAATACTGAGAGTGGCGTCACGATCAAAACAGAAGATTTCCTACCAGTGACGGAGATCCAGCAACGTGGAGTCCCTGAAGGTAACGCACCGACACCGATACACCACCTGTGGGGCTTCACACACACTCTGTGCTTGATGGCTTCACACTCTTGGGATACACTTTACACCTTACACCTCATTTCAGACACATGATATGTCGCAGGTTCCTTCTGGTAATGGTTATACACTCTGTGCTTGATGGCTTCACACTCTTGGGATACACTTTACACCTTACACCTCATTTCAGACACATGATATGTCACAGGTTCCTTCTGGTAATGGTTACACACTCTGTGCTTGATAGCTTCACACTCTTGGGATACACTTTACACCTTACACCTCATTTCAGACACATGATATGTCACAGATTCCTTCTGGTAATGGTTACACACTCTGTGCTTGATGGCTTCACACTCTTGGGATACGCTTTACACCTTACACCTCATTTCAGACACATGATATGTCACAGGTTCCTTCTGGTAATGGTTACACACTCTGTGCTTGATAGCTTCACACTCTTGGGATACGCTTTACACCTTACACCTCATTTCAGACACATGATATGTCACAGGTTCCTTCTGGTAATGGTTACACACTCTGTGCTTGATGGCTTCTCACTCTTGGGATACACTTTACACCTTACACCTCATTTCAGACACATGATATGTCGCAGGTTCCTTCTGG
This sequence comes from Anomaloglossus baeobatrachus, assembly GCF_048569485.1. Classification (NCBI taxonomy): domain Eukaryota; kingdom Metazoa; phylum Chordata; class Amphibia; order Anura; family Aromobatidae; genus Anomaloglossus; species Anomaloglossus baeobatrachus. The sequence continues at coordinate 1,040,950 of NC_134355.1, read as the reverse complement.
TAATGGTTACACACTCTGTGCTTGATGGCTTCACACTCTTGGGATACGCTTTACACCTTACACCTCATTTCAGACACATGATATGTCACAGGTTCCTTCTGGTAATGGTTACACACTCTGTGCTTGATGGCTTCACACTCTTGGGATATGCTTTACACCTTACACCTCATTTCAGACACATGATATGTCGCAGGTTCCTTCTGGTAATGGTTACACACTCTGTGCTTGATGGCTTCACACTCTTGGGATACGCTTTACACCTTGCACCTCGGCGCGTTTCCCCCCTTGTATGATAGAGCCAAAGGGTTCATCAGGAGGTTTTATTGATCCATGAGTTCAATATCAATATTCAATATGGATCTAAAAGAGGAGGAGAGAAATATATACAATCTCTCAATAAAGGTGAGATACACTTCCTAACATATATATAAGAAGACTACACCATCAGGGTCTTACTCAAAATGAGGCTATAAATAGTCCCAATAGATACAAATTGCCCTATTCAATATACATATTCCCTACATCGATATAAGTCTAGCCCTTACAAATAGAAAGGAGTACACAGATATGTATACATGTACACAAATCAATGACCACATATACCAAATCGGTCAGCTAATTTTAAATATATAATAGATATAACCGATATCACTTACCCCAAAATCACCTCAAATAAAGCATGGTATGCCGAACCGGACCGCTACAGCAATAGTTTAGGGGTCCAAATAAAATAAGACAGTATGAGCTGGCTAAAATGCCATGATAACATCCGTCACAAAGAATCCCCAAATGAGGACACCGGCATACCTGCCAGCAGCCATGCGGCAGCTTTTTAAATGAGAGCGGGCGCCATTACGTTTCCGGTCCCAGCCGTCTCCCATCATTCATCACGACCGCGCGCATGCGCAGTCACGTCATTCACATTGTTTCATATACAAACCCGATGTTACTTCCTGTTTGCTTCATCAAAGCCACCGCGCATGCGCAGACCTGCGCCAACCACGCAGCCGCCCATATTCTCCAAACGGCAATGCGTAGTTCCCATAGCGTAGCACCACGCATGCGCCCGAGGCACTAAGAGAAAACAGGCTAAAAACAACATGCCACATGATTCCAAATAACAAAAGGGCCACATGGAGGGGATTGAGCTTACTGACTGATCTCATATTTACAATATAAACCAGATGTATTTAAAAAATCAAAGGGTCTTTCTGCATACATATATAGACTTAGTTAATACAATCATTAAGGGTCAATTCAATACTCCCAGAAACAGGGGGGGACATTCTTACCCTAACCTACATTGATTATACCCCTCTCTTCATAATTTCTTGACCTTTAGCTTACTGTTACTATTGATAAAAACCATTTGTGCATGGTTCGGAGGTATTGGAAAGACTAGATGAGGTTAGATTGAATGGTAACCTTCCTAATATAAACCCCCATTATTGGTAGTGGGTTTGGTTTTTATCAATAGTAACAGTAAGCTAAAGGTCAAGAAATTATGAAGAGAGGGGTATAATCAATGTAGGTTAGGGTAAGAATGTCCCCCCCTGTTTCTGGGAGTATTGAATTGACCCTTAATGATTGTATTAACTAAGTCTATATATGTATGCAGAAAGACCCTTTGATTTTTTAAATACATCTGGTTTATATTGTAAATATGAGATCAGTCAGTAAGCTCAATCCCCTCCATGTGGCCCTTTTGTTATTTGGAATCGTGTGGCATGTTGTTTTTAGCCTGTTTTCTCTTAGTGCCTCGGGCGCATGCACGGTGCTGCGCTATAGGAACTACGCATTGCCGTTTGGAGAATATGGGCGGCTGCGTGGTTGGCGCAGGTCTGCGCATGCGCGGTGGCTTTGATGAAGCAAACAGGAAGTAACATCGGGTTTGTATATGAAACAATGTGAATGATGTGACTGCGCATGCGCGCGGTCGTGATGAATGATGGGAGACGGCTGGGACCGGAAACGTAATGGCGCCCGCTCTCATTTAAAAAGCTGCCGCATGGCTGCTGGCAGGTATGCCGGTGTCCTCATTTGGGGATTCTTTGTGACGGATGTTATCATGGCATTTTAGCCAGCTCATACTGTCTTATTTTATTTGGACCCCTAAACTATTGCTGTAGCGGTCCGGTTCGGCATACCATGCTTTATTTGAGGTGATTTTGGGGTAAGTGATATCGGTTATATCTATTATATATTTAAAATCAGCTGACCGATTTGGTATATGTGGTCATTGATTTGTGTACATGTATACATATCTGTGTACTCCTTTCTATTTGTAAGGGCTAGACTTATATCGATGTAGGGAATATGTATATTGAATAGGGCAATTTGTATCTATTGGGACTATTTATAGCCTCATTTTGAGTAAGACCCTGATGGTGTAGTCTTCTTATATATATGTTAGGAAGTGTATCTCACCTTTATTGAGAGATTGTATATATTTCTCTCCTCCTCTTTTAGATCCATATTGAATATTGATATTGAACTCATGGATCAATAAAACCTCCTGATGAACCCTTTGGCTCTATCATACAAGGGGGGAAACGCGTCGAGCTGCAAGGTGTAAAGCGTATCCCAAGAGTGTGAAGCCATCAAGCACAGTGTGTAACCATTACCAGAAGGAACCTGTGACATATCATGTGTCTGAAATGAGGTGCAAGGTGTAAAGCGTATCCCAAGAGTGTGAAGCCATCAAGCACAGAGTGTGTAACCATTACCAGAAGGAACCTGTAACATATCATGTGTCTGAAATGAGGTGTAAGGTGTAAAGCATATCCCAAGAGTGTGAAGCCATCAAGCACAGAGTGTGTAACCATTACCAGAAGGAACCTGTGACATATCATGTGTCTGAAATGAGGTGTAAGGTGTAAAGTGTATCCCAAGAGTGTGAAGCCATCAAGCACAGAGTGTATAACCATTACCAGAAGGAACCTGTGACATATCATGTGTCTGAAATGAGGTGTAAGGTGTAAAGTGTATCCCAAGAGTGTGAAGCCATCAAGCACAGAGTGTGTAACCATTACCAGAAGGAACCTGTGACATATCATGTGTCTGAAATGAGGTGTAAGGTGTAAAGCGTATCCCAAGAGTGTGAAGCCATCAAGCACAGAGTGTATAACCATTACCAGAAGGAATCTGTGACATATCATGTGTCTGAAATGAGGTGTAAGGTGTAAAGCGTATCCCAAGAGTGTGAAGCCATCAAGCACAGAGTGTGTAACCATTACCAGAAGGAATCTGTGACATATCATGTGTCTGAAATGAGGTGTAAGGTGTAAAGTGTATCCCAAGAGTGTGAAGCTATCAAGCACAGAGTGTGTAACCATTACCAGAAGGAACCTGTGACATATCATGTGTCTGAAATGAGGTGTAAGGTGTAAAGCGTATCCCAAGAGTGTGCAGCTATCAAGCACAGAGTGTGTAACCATTACCAGAAGGAACCTGCGACATATCATGTGTAAAGGTGTAAAGTGTATCCCAAGAGTGTGAAGCCATCAAGCACAGAGTGTGTAACCATTACCAGAAGGAACCTGCGACATATCATGTGTAAAAGTGTAAAGTATATCCCAAGAGTGTGCAGCTATCAAGCACAGAGTGTGTAACCATTACCAGAAGGAACCTGCGACATATCATGTGTAAAGGTGTAAAGTGTATCCCAAGAGTGTGAAGCCATCAAGCACAGAGTGTGTAACCATTACCAGAAGGAACCTGTGACATATCATGTGTCTGAAATGAGGTGTAAGGTGTAAAGTGTATCCCAAGAGTGTGAAGCCATCAAGCACAGAGTGTGTAACCATTACCAGAAGGAACCTGTGACATATCATGTGTAAAGGTGTAAAGCGTATCCCAAGAGTGTGAAGCCATCAAGCACAGAGTGTGTAACCATTACCAGAAGGAACCTGTGACATATCATGTGTCTGAAATGAGGTGTAAGGTGTAAAGCGTATCCCAAGAGTGTGAAGCCATCAAGCACAGAGTGTGTAACCATTACCAGAAGGAACCTGTGACAAATCATGTGTCTGAAATGAGGTGTAAGGTGTAAAGCGTATCCCAAGAGTGTGAAGCCATCAAGCACAGAGTGTGTAACCATTACCAGAAGGAACCTGTGACATATCATGTGTAAAGGTGTAAAGCGTATCCCAAGAGTGTGAAGCCATCAAGCACAGAGTGTGTAACCATTACCAGAAGGAACCTGTGACATATCATGTGTCTGAAATGAGGTGTAAGGTGTAAAGCGTATCCCAAGAGTGTGAAGCCATCAAGCACAGAGTGTGTAACCATTACCAGAAGGAACCTGTGACATATCATGTGTCTGAAATGAGGTGTAAGGTGTAAAGCGTATCCCAAGAGTGTGAAGCCATCAAGCACAGAGTGTGTAACCATTACCAGAAGGAACCTGCGACATATCATGTGTAAGGTGTAAAGTGTATCCCAAGAGTGTGAAGCCATCAAGCACAGAGTGTATAACCATTACCAGAAGGAACCTGTGACATATCATGTGTAAAGGTGTAAAGTGTATCCCAAGAGTGTGAAGCCATCAAGCACAGAGTGTGTAACCATTACCAGAAGGAACCTGCGACATATCACGTGTAAAGGTGTAAAGTGTATCCCAAGAGTGTGAAGCCATCAAGCACAGAGTGTGTAACCATTACCAGAAGGAACCTGTGACATATCATGTGTAAAGGTGTAAAGTGTATCCCAAGAGTGTGAAGCCATCAAGCACAGAGTGTGTAACCATTACCAGAAGGAACCTGCGACATATCACGTGTAAAGGTGTAAAGTGTATCCCAAGAGTGTGAAGCCATCAAGCACAGAGTGTGTAACCATTACCAGAAGGAACCTGTGACATATCATGTGTAAAGGTGTAAAGTGTATCCCAAGAGTGTGAAGCCATCAAGCACAGAGTGTGTAACCATTACCAGAAGGAACCTGCGACATATCATGTGTAAAGGTGTAAAGCGTATCCCAAGAGTGTGAAGCCATCAAGCACAGAGTGTGTAACCATTACCAGAAGGAACCTGTGACATATCATGTGTCTGAAATGAGGTGTAAGGTGTAAAGCGTATCCCAAGAGTGTGAAGCCATCAAGCACAGAGTGTGTAACCATTACCAGAAGGAACCTGTGACATATCATGTGTCTGAAAAGAGGTGTAAGGTGTAAAGCGTATCCCAAGAGTGTGAAGCCATCAAGCACAGAGTGTGTAACCATTACCAGAAGGAACCTGCGACATATCATGTGTAAGGTGTAAAGTGTATCCCAAGAGTGTGAAGCCATCAAGCACAGAGTGTATAACCATTACCAGAAGGAACCTGCGACATATGTGTAAGGTGTAAAGTGTATCCCAAGAGTGTGAACCCATCAAGCACAGAGTGTGTAACCATTACCAGAAGGAACCTGCGACATATCATGTGTAAAGGTGTAAAGCGTATCCCAAGAGTGTGAAGCCATCAAGCACAGAGTGTGTAACCATTACCAGAAGGAACCTGTGACATATCATGTGTCTGAAATGAGGTGTAAGGTGTAAAGTGTATCCCAAGAGTGTGAAGCCATCAAGCACAGAGTGTGTAACCATTACCAGAAGGAACCTGTGACATATCATGTGTAAAGGTGTAAAGCGTATCCCAAGAGTGTGAAGCCATCAAGCACAGAGTGTGTAACCATTACCAGAAGGAACCTGTGACATATCATGTGTCTGAAATGAGGTGTAAGGTGTAAAGCGTATCCCAAGAGTGTGAAGCCATCAAGCACAGAGTGTGTAACCATTACCAGAAGGAACCTGTGACATATCATGTGTCTGAAATGAGGTGTAAGGTGTAAAGCGTATCCCAAGAGTGTGAAGCCATCAAGCACAGAGTGTGTAACCATTACCAGAAGGAACCTGTGACATATCATGTGTAAAGGTGTAAAGCGTATCCCAAGAGTGTGAAGCCATCAAGCACAGAGTGTGTAACCATTACCAGAAGGAACCTGTGACATATCATGTGTCTGAAATGAGGTGTAAGGTGTAAAGCGTATCCCAAGAGTGTGAAGCCATCAAGCACAGAGTGTGTAACCATTACCAGAAGGAACCTGTGACATATCATGTGTCTGAAATGAGGTGTAAGGTGTAAAGCGTATCCCAAGAGTGTGAAGCCATCAAGCACAGAGTGTGTAACCATTACCAGAAGGAACCTGTGACATATCATGTGTAAAGGTGTAAAGCGTATCCCAAGAGTGTGAAGCCATCAAGCACAGAGTGTGTAACCATTACCAGAAGGAACCTGTGACATATCATGTGTCTGAAATGAGGTGTAAGGTGTAAAGCGTATCCCAAGAGTGTGAAGCCATCAAGCACAGAGTGTGTAACCATTACCAGAAGGAACCTGTGACATATCATGTGTCTGAAATGAGGTGTAAGGTGTAAAGCGTATCCCAAGAGTGTGAAGCCATCAAGCACAGAGTGTGTAACCATTACCAGAAGGAACCTGCGACATATCATGTGTAAGGTGTAAAGTGTATCCCAAGAGTGTGAAGCCATCAAGCACAGAGTGTATAACCATTACCAGAAGGAACCTGTGACATATCATGTGTAAAGGTGTAAAGTGTATCCCAAGAGTGTGAAGCCATCAAGCACAGAGTGTGTAACCATTACCAGAAGGAACCTGCGACATATCACGTGTAAAGGTGTAAAGTGTATCCCAAGAGTGTGAAGCCATCAAGCACAGAGTGTGTAACCATTACCAGAAGGAACCTGTGACATATCATGTGTAAAGGTGTAAAGTGTATCCCAAGAGTGTGAAGCCATCAAGCACAGAGTGTGTAACCATTACCAGAAGGAACCTGCGACATATCACGTGTAAAGGTGTAAAGTGTATCCCAAGAGTGTGAAGCCATCAAGCACAGAGTGTGTAACCATTACCAGAAGGAACCTGTGACATATCATGTGTAAAGGTGTAAAGTGTATCCCAAGAGTGTGAAGCCATCAAGCACAGAGTGTGTAACCATTACCAGAAGGAACCTGCGACATATCATGTGTAAAGGTGTAAAGCGTATCCCAAGAGTGTGAAGCCATCAAGCACAGAGTGTGTAACCATTACCAGAAGGAACCTGTGACATATCATGTGTCTGAAATGAGGTGTAAGGTGTAAAGCGTATCCCAAGAGTGTGAAGCCATCAAGCACAGAGTGTGTAACCATTACCAGAAGGAACCTGTGACATATCATGTGTCTGAAAAGAGGTGTAAGGTGTAAAGCGTATCCCAAGAGTGTGAAGCCATCAAGCACAGAGTGTGTAACCATTACCAGAAGGAACCTGCGACATATCATGTGTAAGGTGTAAAGTGTATCCCAAGAGTGTGAAGCCATCAAGCACAGAGTGTATAACCATTACCAGAAGGAACCTGCGACATATCATGTGTAAGGTGTAAAGTGTATCCCAAGAGTGTGAAGCCATCAAGCACAGAGTGTGTAACCATTACCAGAAGGAACCTGCGACATATCATGTGTAAAGTTGTAAAGCGTATCCCAAGAGTGTGAAGCCATCAAGCACAGAGTGTGTAACCATTACCAGAAGGAACCTGTGACATATCATGTGTCTGAAATGAGGTGTAAGGTGTAAAGTGTATCCCAAGAGTGTGAAGCCATCAAGCACAGAGTGTGTAACCATTACCAGAAGGAACCTGTGACATATCATGTGTAAAGGTGTAAAGCGTATCCCAAGAGTGTGAAGCCATCAAGCACAGAGTGTGTAACCATTACCAGAAGGAACCTGTGACATATCATGTGTCTGAAATGAGGTGTAAGGTGTAAAGCGTATCCCAAGAGTGTGAAGCCATCAAGCACAGAGTGTGTAACCATTACCAGAAGGAACCTGTGACATATCATGTGTCTGAAATGAGGTGTAAGGTGTAAAGCGTATCCCAAGAGTGTGAAGCCATCAAGCACAGAGTGTGTAACCATTACCAGAAGGAACCTGTGACATATCATGTGTAAAGGTGTAAAGCGTATCCCAAGAGTGTGAAGCCATCAAGCACAGAGTGTGTAACCATTACCAGAAGGAACCTGTGACATATCATGTGTCTGAAATGAGGTGTAAGGTGTAAAGCGTATCCCAAGAGTGTGAAGCCATCAAGCACAGAGTGTGTAACCATTACCAGAAGGAACCTGTGACATATCATGTGTCTGAAATGAGTTGTAAGGTGTAAAGCGTATCCCAAGAGTGTGAAGCCATCAAGCACAGAGTGTGTAACCATTACCAGAAGGAACCTGCGACATATCATGTGTAAGGTGTAAAGTGTATCCCAAGAGTGTGAAGCCATCAAGCACAGAGTGTATAACCATTACCAGAAGGAACCTGTGACATATCATGTGTAAAGGTGTAAAGTGTATCCCAAGAGTGTGAAGCCATCAAGCACAGAGTGTGTAACCATTACCAGAAGGAACCTGCGACATATCACGTGTAAAGGTGTAAAGTGTATCCCAAGAGTGTGAAGCCATCAAGCACAGAGTGTGTAACTATTACCAGAAGGAACCTGCGACATATCACGTGTAAAGGTGTAAAGTGTATCCCAAGAGTGTGAAGCCATCAAGCACAGAGTGTGTAACCATTACCAGAAGGAACCTGTGACATATCATGTGTAAAGGTGTAAAGTGTATCCCAAGAGTGTGAAGCCATCAAGCACAGAGTGTGTAACCATTACCAGAAGGAACCTGCGACATATCATGTGTAAAGGTGTAAAGCGTATCCCAAGAGTGTGAAGCCATCAAGCACAGAGTGTGTAACCATTACCAGAAGGAACCTGTGACATATCATGTGTCTGAAATGAGGTGTAAGGTGTAAAGCGTATCCCAAGAGTGTGAAGCCATCAAGCACAGAGTGTGTAACCATTACCAGAAGGAACCTATGACATATCATGTGTCTGAAATGATGTGTAAGGTGTAAAGCGTATCCCAAGAGTGTGAAGCCATCAAGCACAGAGTGTGTAACCATTACCAGAAGGAATCTGTGACATATCATGTGTAAAGGTGTAAAGTGTATCCCAAGAGTGTGAAGCCATCAAGCACAGAGTGTGTAACCATTACCAGAAGGAACCTGTGACATATCATGTGTAAAGGTGTAAAGCGTATCCCAAGAGTGTGAAGCTATCAAGCACAGAGTGTGTAACCATTACCAGAAGGAACCTGTGACATATCATGTGTAAGGTGTAAAGTGTATCCCAAGAGTGTGAAGCTATCAAGCACAGAGTGTGTAACCATTACCAGAAGGAACCTGCGACATATCATGTGTAAAGGTGTAAAGCGTATCCCAAGAGTGTGAAGCCATCAAGCACAGAGTGTGTAACCATTACCAGAAGGAACCTGTGACATATCATGTGTAAAGGTGTAAAGTGTATCCCAAGAGTGTGAAGCCATCAAGCACAGAGTGTGTAACCATTACCAGAAGGAACCTGCGACATATCATGTGTCTGAAATCAACTATCTTTATGAAGAGGAATACTATTGTTTTACCTCAAAGGCATATGTGATCAATATTCCATCTATCAAGAATTTTATCAAGGAACAAATTATAGTTATTGGACTTATTCTGTGTAATCTTTGGCATATATGTGTTTGTTGCTTTGCTGAAAAAAAACCTTTTTTCTAACAGTTCAGATGATGGCGTTGGGCCAGCATTAGGCCTCTGCTTTGCAGTGAATGACCTTTTGGCATTCTACAAGGTGCATGGCATCTAAAATAACAGTTCAGTAGATGAGTGTACACTATATGTTGGGTGTTGGTTCTGTTAGGAATAACCTATGGGTATTCCAGGATGTGCCTAGTTTTAAAGTTATCCCTGTTTTTTCCTCTGTAAAATTGACCAGCTGTGGATGTGATCTGGATGTTGAATAGCGGTCATAAAATACATCAAAAGGAGCTATCAGGGATGACACTTGTATTATTGTGGGTATATGGTCTCTTAAACTGGATAGGGGTTGGAACTAGATATAGAGACGAAATATCTTTTTGTCTCTGTTTATAGCTCCTAAACCAGTGTAACAGTGAGTTTAATAGTTGTTTTTCTAAAAATATCTAATATGAACAACGGTATGAAACATATATAAATCCTTGAAAAATTGCAATTTTTCCCTCTGAGGAATTGTTTAGGAGGAGAAATGTATATTGATCTGTGATTGGAGGATGATTTTTTGCTATGTATCTACCCCTGTATTGGCTGATTCCAGTTGAGACATTGTATGTATTTATGTCTATGAGTCTTTTTTAGCTTTGATATAATAAAGGAGAATTTTTAGAAATTTGGGGTTACTACTTTTCTGAGATAAAATTGACCCCTGGAATATATCAGATTGTACATGCTGCAGTAAAACCAAAATCTAAATTTTATCCCACACAAAGCAAAGGACATTTTTTAAAAACATTGTGCGATCTAGTTTTGGCAGACCTCAAAGAGACAATCAGTCAGAGGAAGAGATTCAAACATAATCTATCCCACCCTGAAAGGGAAGCCCTGACAACCCTAAAAAACAATAGCAGCATCGTCATCAGAGCAGCTGACAAAGGGGGTGGAATCGTGATACAAAATAGAACAGACTATTTCAAAGAGGCACATAGGATTCTCTCTGATCCAATTTATTATGGAATTGCAAAAAAAGTAGAACATGACCAGGCTATTGCTGCCTACAAAATTCTCACTCAGAAAGCAACTGTAAACAATATACTGAACCCCACGGGAAAAAGATTCCTGCAAGTTAAAAACCCAGCAATGGTGTTTTTTATCATTTACCTAAGATCCACAAAGATATTCTGAACCCCCCTGGTAGACCCATAATTGCGGGCATTGACTCTCTAACTTCCAACCTAGCCAACTATATAGACTTACTCCTGCAGCCATATGTGTTAGGACTGAATAGCCATATTACAGACTCTGCCCATCTTATAGAAAATATCAGTGGAATTGCATGGAAAGAATCTTTCATTTTTGTGACCATTGATGTAGCCTCATTATATTCCAACATACAACATCATTTAGGTCTGTTCTGTATCTCTCTATTTTTAGAGAATGATAGTAAAATTTCCACCAATCCAGAGGGACTTCATTTTAGAAGGTATGAGCTTCATTCTCCGTAATAATTTTTTTACATTCAATAATACACGGTACCATCAGCGCCTCGGAACAGCAATGGGGTCGAAGGCTGCATGCTCCTATGCTAACCTTTTTATGGGGATTTTTGAAATGGTCCATATAGAGAACGGCCAAGATAAAGGGGGTTTAGTCCTCTATAAAAGGTTTATAGATGACCTGTTCTTAATTTGGGACAGTAATTGCTCTGATATCAGAATCCTTCTTGACAGACTAAATAGTAACAATTGGGGTCTAAAATTCACATCTTCAGTATGTTCTGATAGCATACATTTTTTAGATTTGGTCATTTTCCATCAGAACCATAAGATTCTAACTAAAACCTTCTTTAAAAAGGTGGATGCCAACGGCTACATTCACTATAATAGTGAACACTTTAGCAAATGGCTACAGAATATTCCACTGAATCAATATAAAAGGATCCGGAGAAATTGCACCCAGGATACTGATTTCAATGAGCAGGTATTGAAACAGCGTTTTGAGGAAAAAGGATACCCTAAGCCCCTCATTCGGAGAGCCTATCAGGAGTCCTCCAAATTAAAACAAATAGATCTTATTAAAACACGAAAGAGCACTCTTCCCTCTGAATGTGGAGGGGATAAAGACCCTGATAAGTACAAAAATAAAAATAATAATAATAAAAATGAATGCAAAAATGAAAGGGATAAGCAAGATTTCAGCCTCAACCTAATTACCACCTATAGTAGTGATAACAGGTCTATCAAAAATATCCTGTCCAAGGATATCCTGCTAAATGACCCTATTCTCAGTCCTATTCTTCCCCCCACCCCGGGTGTCACGTTTAGGCGGGCCCCTACCATCAAAAACATTTTAGCCCCAAGCAGGGCCGTATTTGGGGTTTTTGCTGCCCTAGGCACTGTCAGTGGTGGCGCCCCCTTCTGATCAGTCAGATTACGGTTATATGCACACAGCTTTTTTTTTTTTTTCCAGACAGATCCGCCCTATTACCCGCCCAAAAAACCCAAACTCTAAATATTAAAGAAATGAACTCATACACTGCAATGTAAAACGACTTGCTGTCCATATGTTCAGTCTTTGGAGTTTTTTTAAGCGCGTCAGGTTTCCTCAGACATGAAGCGGCTGACAGTGACCGGTCCATTATATGGCGCCTGCTGCTTGGATGCCGCTTACTAGTTGTGACCGGCCATTATATGGCGGCTGCTGCTTGGATGCCGCTTACTAGTTGTGACCGGCCATTATATGGCGCCTGCTGCTTGGATGCCGCTTACTAGTTGTGACCGGCCATTATATGGCGCCTGCTGCTTGGATGCCGCTTACTAGTTGTGACCGGTCCATTATATGGCGCCTGCTGCTTGGATGCCGCTTACCAGTTGTGACCGGCCATTATATGGCGCCTGCTGCTTGGATGCCGCTTACTAGTTGTGACCGGCCATTATATGGCGCCTGCTGCTTGGATGCCGCTTACTAGTTGTGACAGGTCCATTATATGGCGCCTGCTGCTTGGATGCCGCTTACTAGTTGTGACAGGTCCATTATATGGCGCCTGCTGCTTGGATGCCGCTTACTAGTTGTGACCGGCCATTATATGGCGCCTGCTGCTTGGATGCCGCTTACTAGTTGTGACCGGTCCATTATATGGTGGCTGCTGCTTGGATGCCGCTTACTAGTTGTGACCGGTCCATTATATGGCGCCTGCTGCTTGGATGCCGCTAACTAGTTGTGACCGGCCATTATATGGCGGCTGCTGCTTGGATGCCGCTTACTAGTTGTGACCGGTCCATTATATGGCGCCTGCTGCTTGGATGCTGGTTACTAGTTGTGACCGGCCATTATATGGCGCCTGCTGCTTGGATGCCGCTTACTAGTTGTGACCGGTGCATTATATGGCGGCTTCTGCTTGGATGCCGCTTACTAGTTGTGACCGGTCCATTATATGGCGCCTGCTGCTTGGATGCTGGTTACTAGTTGTGACCGGCCATTATATGGCGCCTGCTGCTTGGATGCCGCTTACTAGTTGTGACCGGCCATTATATGGCGGCTTCTGCTTGGATGCCGCTTACTAGTTGTGACCGGCCATTATATGGCGGCTTCTGCTTGGACGCCGCTTACTAGTTGTGACCGGTCCATTATATGGCGCCTGCTGCTTGGATGCCGCTTACTACTTCATTTAAAAAAATAAGTAAAATCCAGTAGCTAAAAGATGTTGGAAAAAACAACCAAGAAGCCACAGCAAAAAAAATAAATATTTGCTTCAGGATAAAATGATGACTGTCCTAAAGTGTTTTCTGTCTGAATAATTCCGGGGGTTCACAGACATCTAGAAGACGTGTGCACATTCCCTGATAGAGCCCAGAGCCTTCAGATAGTAGTTAAGACCTCCATACACATTAACCTAAAGTTGTCTAAACCCGCCAATATCGACAGGTTCTGCTGATAGCCCAATGTGAACAGGGGCTCTCAATTCTGATTGTCAGGGGAATAAGGATCCAGCATGTCCAATTACGGAGTGTAGATCCTATTATCCTCTAAATGATAAGCTGCTGTCGGAGATGTCCAGCAGCGGCTCTAATAAAGAACACAGAAACAATTGGCAGAATGAGTGCTCCTGTATATGGGAGAGCCGAGCAAGATAGCTGCCGGCCTAAAAATCAGACTATAGTGTATGGGGGCTTTAGTCTATTACTTATTCGGCTGACAGACATGCAGATAGCTGTATTTTTAGTCCAGCACGCTGACCCTATGTTTTAGGATCAAGACTGATAAGGTAAAGATTACAACAGCCACATGACTATCACCAGAACCACCATCAGTACAGTAATACATAACTAAAACCACACTACATACTATAATACGTAACCAAAACCACAGTTAGTACAGTAATACATCAACAGAACTACTGTCAATACAGTAATATCATCAAAACCACCCTAAACACAATAACACATCACCAAACCCACCCTGAAGACAATACATCGCCAAAACCACCATCAGTACATGAATACAATGCCAAATTCACACAGCAATCAAGTGCAGTGTCAGGTTAGACCCATATACATCTATGTATTGCATTAACGTACAACTCTCAGTATGTCCTTAACAATGGTAAGGAGATGCTGGTAGTTGTTACCAGCCATCATTAGACTGTGGACCATATAAGAACCACAATACTGATTAGTCCCAGGCAGTAGACTTAACTTTTGGACGAGATCTTATAGGTTTAGGTCCATTAATTCTGAGGAGATTAGTAGGGCAGAGGTGGGCTCAGTAGGGAGAAGGGGCATCATGGGGTGGGACTTGAGACCCCCACCAATTGCTCAAAAGACCTCTTAAGTGCACAGCTCAGGAGACAGGACTATGAAATTTTACTCCCGGAATCCATTCTGTCTGCATGTTCTGGTTCTGGGAAACACTCGGGGCCACGGTAGTCGGACCCCCAGCGATTGGAAAGTTATTCCCCATCCCAAGGATAGGGGGCAAGTTCCCAATGTGAGAAAACCCCTTTAAAAGCAGCATTCACACTGCAGCCAAAGATGGGAACCTGATTTATCTAAACAGTGTCCATCACCCGATGCACGTACAAAAAACTTTCATTCGTCAGGTGAGATGATTTTTAAGCTGACTTAAAGGGAACCTGTCACCCCAAAATGACACCTAGACTGCGGAAATATTTATATGGGGGACATGATCTGTGGAGAAATAAACCCACCCATATAGGTCAGCTTAAAAGGAACTGGTCACGACCTTTAATATTAAACTGCTCCATTGTCTTGTTAGTCAGAAAATGTGCATCACTTACATTGCGTCACTAACAAGAGGGGGGGCAGTTTAGAATTGAAAAAGGGTGTAACAGGTTCCCTTTAATGTTCACTGAAAAAGCCACATTTGATATGAAAATGAGGACATTTCTGCGTGGCCTAAGCCTGGTGCACCGATACCACCAAATATAGGAAAATACTAGCCAGGCCTGTGTCTTGATTAATAGTGATCCATTGGTGAGAGTGAGCACCGTAACACCAGATCTCCTGCTGCACCGCACCCAACACTGCGGCACACTCCAAGCGTCAGTGCGGGTGTGCACACAACACAGGAGGAGCACAGCGGCACACACCAAGCGTCAGTGCATGTGTGCACACAACACAGGAGGAGCACAGCGGCACACACCAAGCGTCAGTGCATGTGTGCATCCAACACAGGAGGAGCACAGCGGCACACGCCAAGCGTCAGTGCATGTGTGCATCCAACACAGGAGGAGCACAGCGGCACACGCCAAGCGTCAGTGCATGTGTGCATCCAACACAGGAGGAGCACAGCGGCACACGCCAAGCGTCAGTGCATGTGTGCATCCAACACAGGAGGAGCACAGCGGCACACACCAAGCGTCAGTGCATGTGTGCATCCAACACAGGAGGAGCACAGCGGCACACGCCAAGCGTCAGTGCATGTGTGCATCCAACACAGGAGGAGCACAGCGGCACACGCCAAGCGTCAGTGCATGTGTGCATCCAACACAGGAGGAGCACAGCGGCACACGCCAAGCGTCAGTGCATGTGTGCATCCAACACAGGAGGAGCACAGCGGCACACTCCAAGCGTCAGTGCATGTGTGCATCCAACACAGGAGGAGCACAGCGGCACACGCCAAGCGTCAGTGCATGTGTGCATCCAACACAGGAGGAGCACAGCGGCACACGCCAAGCGTCAGTGCATGTGTGCATCCAACACAGGAGGAGCACAGCGGCACACTCCAAGCGTCAGTGCATGTGTGCATCCAACACAGGAGGAGCACAGCGGCACACGCCAAGCGTCAGTGCATGTGTGCATCCAACACAGGAGGAGCACAGCGGCACACGCCAAGCGTCAGTGCATGTGTGCATCCAACACAGGAGGAGCACAGCGGCACACGCCAAGCGTCAGTGCATGTGTGCATCCAACACAGGAGGAGCACAGCGGCACACGCCAAGCGTCAGTGCATATGTGCATCCAACACAGGAGGAGCACAGCGGCACACTCCAAGCGTCAGTGCATGTGTGCATCCAACACAGGAGGAGCACAGCGGCACACTCCAAGCGTCAGTGCATGTGTGCATCCAACACAGGAGGAGCACAGTGAGGAGGGGGACACGGCGCTGTGATGTGCTGTCTGCTCACTTCAACAACCTTCCTCATTGAATCGGCAGTCAAATACAGGCAGCAACCAGGTGTCAGAACGTACCTGCATCACATTGCATGCACACCCACGCGGACACTGGAGTCACATTGCAGGCGCACCCACGCAGACACTGGAGTCACATTGCAGGCGCACCCACGCGGACACTGGAGTCACATTGCAGGCGCACCCACGCAGACACTGCAGTCACATTGCAGGCGCACCCACGCGGACACTGCAGTCACATTGCAGGCGCACCCACGCGGACACTGCAGTCACATTGCAGGCGCACCCACGCGGACACTGCAGTCACATTGCAGGCGCACCCACGCGGACACTGCAGTCACATTGCAGGCGCACCCACGCGGACACTGCAGTCACATTGCGTGCGCACACTGTTACGGTTGCTGCGAGCACTGGAGACTATGTCCAGATTTCTTGCTACTGCACATGTGCGAGCGCTGGAGACTAAGTCCAGATTTCTTGCTACTGCACATGTGCGAGCGCTGGAGACTAAGTCCAGATTTCTTGCTACTGCACATGTGCGAGCGCTGGAGACTAAGTCCAGATTTCTTGCTACTGCACATGTGCGAGCGCCGGATACTAAGTCCTATCTTGGAGCCATTGCACATGTGCGGGTGACATCATCGCTGACACGAGGTCACATGTCTCTGACACCTTCTATGCCGATTGGTCGCTGGTCATGTGCTTGTGACGCCTTGCTCGGTGATAGGCCAGCATGACGTCACTCCTGTCGTTCTGGCAGCGGATTGGCTCTGGTGTCCTCCATCTTGGATGAGGCACAGAGTCTATATAAGACCCTGACACACGCCGCATGGTGCTCAGTCCTCTTGGTTCATGCATGAGAGTAGACGCTCTGTGCACGTTCCTCTAGGCATCTCTCTGTCTATGCTAGGTGAGCGCTACCGGCAGGGTAGCGTTCTTATACCTTACAGCTTCGGCTGCTGTCCGTATCCTTACCTCTTAGGGGAGCGGACATAGGCAGGTGCCTGAGGCACATGGTCTGGCTGGGCCTTGTGATTCGACTCGTAGGTGGACGTTGCCGCTAGGGTAACGTTCCTTATACTGCGTCTGGCAGTTGTTCGTATCCTCGCACACTAGGGGAGCGAACAGAGGTAGGAGCTTTGTGCGGCTTACGCTGCTGTTCGTCTCTTTTGAACCACTAGAAGAGCGGACCTAGGCAGGTGCCATATCTAGTGGTTCGTTTCCTCGCACACTAGTGGAGCGAACGCAGGTAGGAGCTTTGTGCGGCTTACGCTGCTGTTCGTCTCTTTTGCACCACTAGAAGAGCGGACCTAGGTAGGTGCCATTTCGCACACATTGCCTTTGTCTCTGTGATTATTAACAGAGATCATTCCACACACCCTCCAAGTAAGGGAGGAATTGCTTTACTTACTTATTATATCCTTCTGTGAGTTAACAGAGGTATTGCACTCTGCCATAGTCTGCAGCAGAGTCTCTGCACGGTGGACCCTGACTGTCTGATATCTCTTTGGTTTTTATAATCAGACAGCCCCCGTAACATTAGGACTGAGCCAAGGGTCTGGCAGTTATGGCAGAATATCAGCAGTTACATCGTTACATACAAGTACTTGAGTCACGGCTCAAGAGTATAGAGGATAAACCTCAGACCATGGTGACATCTGCACATGATCCTCGACTTGCTCTGCCAAACAGATATTCTGGCGATGCCAGATCATGTCGTGGTTTCATTAGTCAGTGTCAGATACACCTAGAGGTCAACTCTTCTCGCTTCTCTACGGAGAGGTCCAGAGTAGGCTTTATCATCTCCTTACTTCAGGACAAAGCCTTAGAATGGGCGACTCCCTTATGGGAGCGCTCTGATGTGGTTACTCTGAGACATCAAGACTTTCTTGATGCTCTTAAGGCGGTATTCATGGGTCCGCAGGTTACCCATGATGCGGCCCTGAGACTGTTAGATCTATCTCAGGGTTCGTTATCCACTAGTTCTTATGCCATTGCTTTTAGAACTCTGGTGGCAGAACTAGATTGGCCAGAGAAGGTGTTGATTCCTATCTTCTGGAGAGGGTTGGCAGGCTATGTCAAGGATGCTCTTGCTACTCGTGAGGTCCCTGCTTCTCTGGAGGACTTGATCACAGTAGCAACGAGGATCGATGTACGCCATAAGGAACGTAGACTCGAGGTCTCTTCCTCACGCCCTAAGCATCGGGCTATTCCAGTTGTTGTGGGTCCACTACCATCTTCCTCAGCATCTGAAACATCTCCCACTCCTATGGAGTTAGGTCATACGTTCTCCAGACTACGCAAGTCTGGTCCTCCTATATGTTACGTATGTCGTCAGGCTGGGCACTATGCCAACAAGTGTCCTAGTCGTCAGGGAAACTCCCTGGCCTAGTAACCATTAGAGGGGGGTTACTAGAGACGTCTTCTGCACCCTCTAAGTGTTGTATCCCAGGTCAGCTCTCGTTATCTGAGAATACATGGCCTATTATGGCTTTTGTGGATTCCGGAGCTGACGGGACTTTTGTGTCCTCAGGATTTGTAAAGGGACACTGTCACAAACCACCGGGGGGGTCACTCAGAAATCCCCCGCGCTGGCTACCAGTACGTCACAATCGGGGGGTAACAAGTGGGGGTCACCCCTCCTTTATACCTCCCGACCGACAGACAGAGCACGTGACGCGCTCTCTAGCGCCCCTCTTATAGTCAGGCCAATTATGGAATTGCCCGACAATAAGCAAGGAGGCCGCTATACTACTTATGCCGATTATTGAAGGGTCCCCAGTGAGAGTAGGGTATATATTCCCCCGACCTCCGCGGGCGGAATATATAAAATCTCCCCGAATCTCACTGGCCTCCCCACAATAATCCTTGGCACAATTCGCTGCCACCAACCGATTTACGGTAACTATTAGCCGAACACACAGACGTGGGATTCAAGATCGAGATAACAGAACAGCCCAAGATTAATTATATAATTTAATCAGCCTAAAGCACACTAGAAACTACAATATATACAATAGGGAATCTACAGAATATACATATGTCAGAGTACAGTTACAATCAAAGCATGGGTTACAAACAGGCATACACAGTTCCAGCAGTTACCTTGTTGCGTCTGGCCACAGGGGGGCGCTGTAGACCAGGTTTCCAGGAACTCCCACAGATGTTTCCTACACGTGCCCCCAGCGAAAGAACGCTGGAAAATGGCCGAAGTAGGGTTATCAACCTGGGCAATCCAGGTCCCCTCCTACCTTAGTGACCTCACAGGGAGCACTGCCACTCCCCCTGCATGGATCAGAATTATCCAGCAAAGGGGATATTGGCCATAACTTTGCCTGGGAGCGTCGTAGGCGGACGCCAATGCTCTCATTGTGACAGTTATGAATTTAGCTACAGAACGAGGGGACTCATGACCTGTCTGCCAGTTCCCCATTGGCTGATATCACGCCTGGGGCATTTCCCAATGTCCTGCTCCCATGAAAAGGGTGTGCCGGCATCGTCCGCATGCGGAGACACCATTTTTATGGTTGCCATATTTATCGGAAATATGGCTTGCGAGATATGAACCATTTTTTACTGGAGTCGTTCTGTCTGGCTATTTCCATAGCCTTGCTAATGAGATACAACTCTTGTTACAGGGTGACGGCAGGGAGTCATCCTGTGTCCATTGTTCCCACACCACCTCATTTCCATATCACAGGACATGGCCATGGAGGTGTAAGTGGAACACTGAGAACAAGAAGGGAGGGGGCACTGCCAGGGAGTGATGAGGGATTATGACTGGAGTCATAATTCATCTTCATATCCCGGGATTTGCCTCACAGACACAATATTCCCTCTATCATGTTAGAGGCGCCTATTCCTGTCCGTGTTGTTAATGGAACTATGTTGTCTGACTCCATTACATTGAGGACAGTTCCCTTGCGCCTTTCCCTGTCTCAGGGTCACATAGAGGAGATTTCTTTTCTTGTTTTGCCTGAGGGTATAGACGACATCCTTCTGGGTCTTCCATGGCTTCGGACTCATGCTCCTCACATTGACTGGGAGTCTGACAGCATTATTAGTTGGGGTTCGAAATGTCAGTCCCGATGTCTTCCCTTACCACCTAAGGTCGTTGCGGTTGCATCAACTGATCTCTCTCCCATACCTACACCCTATTTGGATTTCGCTGACGTGTTCTCCAAACAAGGTGCTGAGGTTCTTCCACCCCATAGGCCGTATGACTGTGCCATAGACCTTATCCCAGGTTCGGTTCCACCTAAAGGCAGGGTTTACCCCCTGTCGATACCTGAGTCGGAGGCCATGTCGACCTATATAAGAGAGAGTTTAGAGAAGGGGTTCATTCGTAAGTCTGTCTCTCCCGCGGGAGCTGGGTTTTTCTTTGTTCGGAAGAAAGAGGGTGATTTGCGTCCCTGCATAGATTACAGGGGTCTCAACGCAATCACAATAAAGAACAAATACCCATTACCTTTAATTTCGGAGCTCTTTGACAGACTGAGAGGAGCTCAAGTTTTTACGAAGTTGGATCTGCGGGGTGCGTATAACTTGGTACGAATTCGAAAGGGTGACGAATGGATGACCGCTTTTAACACCCGAGACGGTCACTATGAATACCTCGTCATGCCTTTTGGGTTATGTAATGCACCCGCAGTATTTCAGGACTTCGTAAATGATGTGTTCAGGGATTTACTGTTATCCTCAGTAGTGGTGTATCTGGACGACATCCTGATTTTTTCTCCTGATCTGGAGACTCATCGTCAGGATGTCGTTCGTGTCCTTTCCCGTTTAAGGGAGCACTCATTGTTTGCTAAACTCGAGAAATGTGTATTCGAGCAGTCCTCATTGCCTTTTTTGGGTTACATTATCTCACAAGAGGGCCTGGCTATGGATCCTGCGAAGCTCTCTGCTGTCCTGCAATGGTCCGAACCTCATTCCTTGAAGGCGGTGCAACGCTTCTTAGGATTCATAAATTATTACAGGCAGTTCATACCCCATTTTTCTACTTTGGTGGCCCCTTTGGTGGCCTTGACTAAGAAAGGTGCTAATCCCAAAGCCTGGTCTACTGAGACATCTCAGGCTTTTGAGGCAGTAAAAAGACACTTTTCAACTGCTCCCGTTCTTCAAAGACCCGATGAGAGTAAGCCCTTCCTCTTAGAGGTTGATGCCTCTTCAGTGGGTGCTGGTGCGGTCTTGTATCAAAAGAACGGTGCAGGTAGAAAAAGGCCGTGTTTCTTCTTTGCTAAAACCTTTTCACCGGCAGAGAGAAACTATACCATTGGGGATAGGGAACTGCTCGCCTTGAGATTAGCCTTGGAGGAGTGGCGTCACTTGCTGGAAGGAGCGAAACATCCTTTCCAGGTCTATACAGACCATAAGAATCTGACGTACTTACAAACCGCTCAGCGTCTGAATCCTCGCCAAGCCCGCTGGTCCTTGTTTTTCTCCCGCTTTCACTTCTCCATCAACTATCTGTCTGGGAGTAAGAATAACAAGGCAGACGCCCTGTCTCGCTCTATGCTTTCTACCCAGGAAGAGATTGACGAACCTCGTCTTATCCTTCCCTCCAGGGTTTTTCATACGCTCTCCCCTGTGACGTTAGACCAAATCCCACCGGGCAAGACCTTTGTTCCGCCTGATCGACAGAATGATATACTGTCATGGGCCCACACCTCAAAGGTGGGTGGGCATTTTGGTATTAGGCGGACACGAGAGTTACTGGAGAGGTGGTATTGGTGGCCACACTTAGCCAGCCACGTCAAGAGATATGTCGGTTCCTGCTACTCGTGTGCTCGCAACCGTCCATTACGGCAGAGACCGGCTGGGCTCTTGCATCCTTTACCAGTGCCAGATAGACCATGGGAGGTGGTAGGCATGGACTTTGTGGGTGATCTTCCATGTTCACAGGGACATAGATTTGTGTGGGTCATTACGGACCATTTCTCCCGGATGGTTCATCTCGTACCGTTATCGAGAATCCCATCTTCCAGGGTACTAGCCAAACTATTCCTCAAGCATGTCTTTAGGCTTCACGGGATGCCAGATCGTATCATTTGTGATAGAGGCCCGCAATTTACTTCCCGTTTCTGGCGAGATCTTTGTAGCCTTCTGCAAATTGAGTTGAATCTCTCTTCGGCATACCATCCGGAGACCAATGGTTTGGTTGAACGTACCAATCAATCTATGATTATATACCTTCGACACTTTGTTGCTGAGAATCACGATAACTGGTCCTCCCTTCTACCCTGGGCAGAATTTGCCCTTAACAATTCGCTGGCTGAGGCCACTGGGCAGACACCGTTCGTACTCAATAATGGGCAACACCCTAGGGTACCGGTACCGTTTCCCGCTGCTGCACCTCCTCCTCTTGTGGCCGACTGGGCAACTAATGCCAGAGAGGTTTGGGATCGGACTCAAGAGTCGATCCAAGCAGCTAAGGACCGTATGAAGACGGTGTCCGATCGGTTTCGTCGCCCGGCTCCTGTCTTTTCTCCAGGGGACTTTGTGTGGCTCTCTGCAAAACACGTGAGACTTAGAGTGAGCTCTGTCAAATTTGCTCCTCGCTTCCTGGGTCCTTATGAGGTTCTTCGACAGGTAAATCCTGTAGTCTACCAATTGAAGTTACCTGTTCATCTTAGGATTCATGACAAATTCCATGTCTCACTGCTAAAGCCGGCTATTTTACCTCACGCTCGTGAAGTGCACTCTCCTGCCTCTGATTCCTCTCGCTCTAGCTATGAGGTATGAGCCATAGTTGGTTCTAAGATGGTTAGAGGGCGCAGGTTCTTCTTGATAGATTGGGAGGGCTATGGCCCGGAACATCGCTCTTGGGAGCCTGAGGAGGCTGTCCATGCTCCCGACTTAGTTGCCAATTACCTGCGTCGCCGGGAGGGGGGCCCTTGAGGGGGAGGTACTGTTACGGTTGCTGCGAGCACTGGAGACTATGTCCAGATTTCTTGCTACTGCACATGTGCGAGCGCTGGAGACTAAGTCCAGATTTCTTGCTACTGCACATGTGCGAGCGCTGGAGACTAAGTCCAGATTTCTTGCTACTGCACATGTGCGAGCGCTGGAGACTAAGTCCAGATTTCTTGCTACTGCACATGTGCGAGCGCCGGATACTAAGTCCTATCTTGGAGCCATTGCACATGTGCGGGTGACATCATCGCTGACACGAGGTCACATGTCTCTGACACCTTCTATGCCGATTGGTCGCTGGTCATGTGCTTGTGACGCCTTGCTCGGTGATAGGCCAGCATGACGTCACTCCTGTCGTTCTGGCAGCGGATTGGCTCTGGTGTCCTCCATCTTGGATGAGGCACAGAGTCTATATAAGACCCTGACACACGCCGCATGGTGCTCAGTCCTCTTGGTTCATGCATGAGAGTAGACGCTCTGTGCACGTTCCTCTAGGCATCTCTCTGTCTATGCTAGGTGAGCGCTACTGGCAGGGTAGCGTTCTTATACCTTACAGCTTCGGCTGCTGTCCGTATCCTTACCTCTTAGGGGAGCGGACATAGGCAGGTGCCTGAGGCACATGGTCTGGCTGGGCCTTGTGATTCGACTCGTAGGTGGATGTTGCCGCTAGGGTAACGTTCCTTATACTGCGTCTGGCAGTTGTTCGTATCCTCGCACACTAGGGGAGCGAACAGAGGTAGGAGCTTTGTGCGGCTTACGCTGCTGTTCGTCTCTTTTGCACCACTAGAAGAGCGGACCTAGGCAGGTGCCATATCTAGTGGTTCGTGTCCTCGCACACTAGTGGAGCGAACGCAGGTAGGAGCTTTGTGCGGCTTACGCTGCTGTTCGTCTCTTTTGCACCACTAGAAGAGCGGACCTAGGTAGGTGCCATTTCGCACACATTGCCTTTGTCTCTGTGATTATTAACAGAGATCATTCCACACACCCTCCAAGTAAGGGAGGAATTGCTTTACTTACTTATTATATCCTTCTGTGAGTTAACAGAGGTATTGCACTCTGCCATAGTCTGCAGCAAAGTCTTTGCACGGTGGACCCTGACTGTCTGATATCTCTTTGGTTTTTATAATCAGACAGCCCCCGTAACACACACACACTGACACTTGGAGTGCTACTCTGCTCCTCCAGTGTCAGGACACGTGCAGAAATGCTAAGTGATTTTAAACAGCACTGACTCACCTAAGGGCGAGGGACTGTCTTTAATATGCAAATAGGACGGTGCACATCTGCACCAAGACATCAGCCGCACCAGGGGGGACAGAACAGTCTGCATATATATAATAAAATATTAAGGTAAAACTGTACATGCCAGAGCGACGTCCCCTGTATAAATGTGTCTGCAGATTAATTGGCATTTTGGGAGTAAAAGTAAAATGTCATCGCTCTTAGCAACACATTGTCCTGCGTCTCCCAAGACTCCCCTCTTATTTGGTCTGCTGCAGCACATACTGCAATGGTGCCCGTATAGGGAATCTGTCACCAGGTTTTGCTCCCCCATCTGAGAGCAGCATAATGTAGAGACAGAGCCCCTGATTCCAGCAATGTGTCACTTACTGAGCTGTTTGCTGTCGTTTTCTCTGCTGCAGATCTCGCAGTTATACAGAGCTCATGAATATGCTGGACTACCTGCAGCACACCAAGTAGTCCTGTAATGATAACTACTGCTGATTAAACAGTGATGTTATCAAAACTACACTAAGCAGCCCAGTAAGTGACAACACTGGAATCAGGATCTCTGCCCCTACATTATGCTGCTCTCAAATTAGGTGGCAAAAACCTGGTGACAGACTCATAATTCTCCTCACTAAAGAGTAACCACCCTAAGTAAGTCCAAGGCTGTGAACAAGAATAAATAACTGCCCATCACTGAGCTCACAGCACAAAGAATGACCCCACACCGTGTCACTTACAGTATACATCCCCCACATTCTCTCCTATAACATTTCCACTACACTGCCCCCTCACATGAAACCCCCACTGTCCTCCCCACTGAATTATACCCTCCAGACCTTCCTCACTTATGAACTATGACCTCCATTGTCCCCACCTCTCCATGCATCCCCCACTTCACTGCCCCCCTCATGCTGTCCCCACTCTATAATGAGCCTTATGCTTCGCATTCTGTATACCGAGCCCTCCCAGGCTCCTAACTGAGCGCTCCCCATGCTGCCCCTTCTCCATATCAAGACCCCCCATACCAAGCCCACCATGGTTCCCCTTCCATACCGAGCCCCCCATGCTTTCCCATTCTCCATACCATGCCTCCCCCCGTGCTACCCCATTCTCCATACCATGCCCCCCCCCGTGCTACCCCATTCTCCATACCATGCCCCCCCCATGCTACCCCATTCTCCATACCATGCCCCCCCCATGCTACCCCATTCTCCATACCATGCCCCCCCCCACGCTACCCCATTCTCCATACCATGCCCCCCCCCATGCTACCCCATTCTCCATACCATGCCCCCCCCCCATGCTACCCCATTCTCCATACCATGCCCCCCCATGCTACCCCATTCTCCATACCATGCCCCCCCCCCATGCTACCCCATTCTCCATACCATGCCTCTCATTCTCCATACTGTAACTCCCATTTGCTATACTGTCCACCACCCTCCCTCATTTTCCCATTCTGCTCCATCCCCCATGCTGCACCCCCACATCATGCTCCATCCCCATGTTGCGCCCCCCCATCCTCCATGTTGCGCCCCCACATCATGCTTCATCCCCCCCATCCTCCATGCTGCGCCCCCACATCATGCTTCATCGCCCCCATCCTCCATGCTGCGCCCCCACATCATGCTTCATCCCCCCCATCCTCCATGCTGCGCCCCCACATCATGCTTCACCCCCCCCATCCTCCATGTTGCGCCCCACATCATGCTTCATCCCCCCCATCCTCCATGTTGCGCCCCCACATCCTCCATGTTGCGCCCCCACATCATGCGGCATCCCCCCCATCCTCCACGCTGCGCCCCCACATCATGTTCCATCCCCCATGTTGCGCCCCCATATCATGCGGCATCCCCCCCAGCCTCCATGTTGCACCCCCACATCATGCTGCATCCCCCCCATCCTCCATGTTGCGCCCCCACATCATGTTCCATCCCCACATCCTCCATGTTGCGCCCCCACATCATGCTGCTTCCCCCCCATCCTCCATGTTGCACCCCCACATCATGCTGCATCCCCCCCCATCCTCCATGTTGCGCCCCCACATCATGCTGCATCCCCCCCCATCCTCCATGTTGCGCCCCCACATCATGTTCCATCCCCCCCATCCTCCATGTTGCGCCCCCATATCATGTACCATCCCCCCATCCTCCATGTTGCGCCCCCATATCATGTTCCATTCCCCCATCCTCCATGTTGCGCCCCCATATCATGTTCCATCCCCCATCCTCCATGTTGCGCCCCCATATCATGCGGCATCCCCCCCCAGCCTCCATGTTGCACCCCCACATCATGCTGCATCCCCTCCATCCTCCATGTTGCGCCCCCACATCATGCTGCATCCCCCCCATCCTCCATGTTGCGCCCCCATATCATGTTCCATCCCCCCATCCTCCATGTTGCGCCCCCATATGTTCCATCCCCCCATCCTCCATGTTGCGCCCCCATATCATGTTCCATCCCCCCATCCTCCATGTTGCGCCCCCATATCATGTTCCATCCCCCCATCCTCCATGTTGCGCCCCCATATCATGTTCCATCCCCCCATCCTCCATGTTGCGCCCCCATATCATGTTCCATCCCCCCCATCCTCCATGTTGCGCCCCCATATCATGTTCCATCCCCCCCATCCTCCATGTTGCGCCCCCATATCATGTTCCATCCCCCCATCCTCCATGTTGCGCCCCCATATCATGTTCCATCCCCCCATCCTCCATGTTGCGCCCCCCCCCGGGTTGCTTGTTCGGCGCTGTCTTCGGCTGTAAAGCGTTTACCTGCTCCAGGCTGCATCTCCCGTTCTCCACGGTGGCGGTGGCGGTGGCGGCGGCGGCAGCGGCATCTGACATCTTGCTCGGCGGCGGTTCCATCTCCGGCGGCGGCTCCATCTCCGGCGGCGGCTCCATCTCCGGCGGCGGCTCCCGTCCTCCTCTGCGCGGCCTCACGCTCCTGTGACCTCTGCACAGTGAGCGCACGGCAGCACGTCGGGGCGGGGAGCTGATTACAGCTCCTCTGACCCCGGAAGTAAGTGCCGGCACGCTCACAGTGTCATTTATATTCGCGTGTTATAGACGCGACTATAAATGACTGTGCGCTCCCTCCCTCCTCCAAAAAGGCGCCGGATTTAATAAAGAGTTTGGAGGAGGGAGGGAGGAAGATTTAAAAAAAAATTTTTTTTTTTTTTATTTTTTTTTTTTTTAAATTTTAGTTTGGGCGCCGCCCCCCTGGAAGGCGCCGCCCTAGGCACGTGCCCTCAAGTGCCTAATGGCAAATACGGCCCTGGCCCCAAGTAAACTGAGGATTAAGCCAACCCTAAACATATTTCCAGCCCCAGTAGGTGTCTTCAGATGCGGTTCTAGAAACTGCTTGTGTTGCAGGAATATTCATCATGGCAGAACTACATTCTGTTCATCCAGTGGTAATGAGTCTTTCAAAATAAAAAATCGTTTGACTTGCCAGTCAGATTTTGTCATATACCTTGCCGATTGCATATGTGGCAAACAATATGTGGGTAGAACAAGCCAGGCTCTTCATAATAGATTAAACTCGCACCGTCATAATATAAAAACTGGCTTCCTCCTACATGGACTTTCTAAACACTGTGTTCTACAGCATAATAAAAGCTCAGACTTCAGGATTACACCAATTGAGTGAATTGACCCTATTGTGCACAATAGGACTGAAGCCTTGAGCAGAAAGGAGACTTTTTGGATATGTAAATTGAATACCTTAAAACCTTTTGGCTTAAATGAGGTCTCTGATCTGTTTTATTAGTTTCCATCTATGCTAAATTATTGTTTTATCCATGTTTTTATTCTATGCATCTGCGCTTCACTCCTAAAAACTCCTAAGAGTCAGTTCTTGTAGTCTTAAGTATGACAACCAGTGTTTTAATGATCAGCCCATACTTTACAGGGTTTTTTGTAATCCAAGCCACATATGCTACCTCAAGGTATCATGACTTTATCGCCCACTTTTATAATTATAATAAATTTTAAAAAAATGTTATGTATGTATTAACTCATGCAGATCTCACCTTTTTAGGCCTGTGCCACACATCCGTGCCTCCGGTACGTTTTTGGCATTTTTTGCACGTACCGGAGACACGTGCTGATGTTGACATACTATTTTTAATCTAAAAAGCCTCACGTCAGTGTTTGCGCACGGAGCGTGTGTCCGTTCCGTGCGTACGTTTGTGCGTGTCGAAAAAGCGCTGACATGTCCGTTTTCCACCGGCATCACGTCCTCACGGATCCATTAAATCCTATGGGTCCGTGTTTACACGTACGTGATACGGATGGCCTCCGTATGCTATCCGTGTGGTCCGTGTCCGTGTTTTAATTAGAAAGTTTGTTACACTCTGAAATACTTTCAGGTGGCGTTGCTAACATATTTTCTTGCACAAAACTAACTGTGCATTTGCAGAAGGAGTGAGCAAGCAAGAAGTTGGAGTTCTGTGTATTGCAAGATCTATTTTGAGCAAACTTTCGTCTTCGAAATATAATAATGGCACCACGGGTGGACACGGAGAAACTTATAACAGCTGTCGAGACTCACCCACCATTATGGGATACACGTGTAGATGGTTACCATGACCGACTGACAGTTGATCGCCATTGGAATCAAGTAGCTGAGGAAGTGTACCCCAATAATGCATGGTCTAGATGTTCTCCTGCAAAGCGTGCTAAATATGGTAAGTTGTTGTATTTTTTTATATTTTTTTATTTAATATCTATATTTGGATTTCTTCATACTTTCAAACTGTGATTGTTTTGGCATAGTTATGTTGTCTTTTAGTGTAAAATCCTATGAGAAGATTTGGTGTATGTACTACTCAATATATTGAGTTCCTGTACACTTTTTTCATAGTATCACCAAACTTTCATCAGTGTAAAAAATCGAAGTATACTTAAATTTGTAATCTGACTTGGAATTCTTCATGAATTTACTTAATTAACTGATTAAACTGTCATGTGTTTTAAAATTCCCTGTTGGATTAGTCAAAATTTAGTATCACACTTGAAAATTATTTTTTTTTATTTTTTTAAAAATAATTGATTAAAATGACATGTCAATATCATTACCTACATGTATCCAATAATATTTTGAGTAATTTTTAGCCAAATGTCATTGCAAAAACACCGAATTATAATTTAAATATAGATGACAATGACTTAAAATATAATTATTCAGAAATATTATTTGGTTTTGTGTGAATGTCTAAACATGTTTTTGAATGAAGAATATCTAAATAAATTATATTTCATCCTAAGTATTTGACCAACATAATTGTGTTAAATTGTATATTAAATTTCGCAAACATTATTTAAATTAATGTGTGCAGATTTATGGAGAATGTTGCAAGTGACATATTTGTTAATTTTCCCCAGTTGACTTGGTAAAAAGGCGTTGGCGTTCAGCCCGTGATCAGTACCGAAGGGAGTACAACCCTATGCCATCCTCATCCAGCCAAGGCCGCAAACGCAGATATGTCTACTATGAACAAATAAGCTTCCTAGCACCCATCTTAGAAGTTACACAGTAAGTAAAAAAAAAAAAAAAACCCCTGAAGAAAATTGGACAAACATCAATGTTAAGATTGTAATATGTTTTTACATTTCTTATAGAACGGAGGATAATCTTGACGAATCTGATGATGAACCAACAGCAGGTCCCTCTGCTACAGCCACCTCAGCATCAGAACAAGAACCTGCCAGAGAAGACATTGAAATTCCTGAGACTCAACAAGATGCAGCAACTGATTCACATGAGGGTGGGACAGAGAGTGCACAAACCAACACCCAAGGCTCATCAACGCAACAAACAAACACACCAGCTACACAAGCAACACAAACAAATGTACTTCCACGTTTTGCACCACAACCTCTACGTGCAAGAAGAATCCGCAGACCTGAGGAAATGAGATCCTTACCGGAAATAATTGACACACGCATTATTCACATAATGAACACTTTAATTCCAGAAACAGATGCCGAGCGTTTTTGTCGCTCTTTATCAACTAGCTTAACCAAAATTCCTTCAGATAGACAGGAACGTGTAAGAGCTGCTATGCTGACCCTACTGTCAGCTAGTCAGGCAGAACAGGAACCAGTGAGAGTGTATGAGGCCATAGAAAATTGGCGTACCATTATGCAACAACATACAGTCCCAAACACAACAGACAATCAAAACACAATTTCAACACAAACAACAATGGCAACTGTAATAGTCAATAATCCACTATTACAACAATCTGGACAACCTTCAATGGCTTCAAGTACGTTATTCCCAACACCAATTAGACAAGGGTATGTTGCAACCAATACTGGTGCCTTAAGCACAGTACAAAGTGCTACCTCTCAGCAACCCTTGAACTATATGAATTTACAACCAACTCAAACTACTAGTTACTTTACTCAACCCACAAATATTGGTGGTTTACCTAATTTGTTTCCAGGTTCAACATACCCACAATCATTCATGATGCCTCATTATCCAATCTCAACTATGTTACCTACACCACACTTACAAACCTCAGTCAACTATCCTCAAGGTCAACAACATACACACACACAATACCCAATTACCCATGTAGATCCACAGGTCTACTCAACCACAGGCAATGTGTTGGGACAAACCAGCATGCAACAGACTGTTCCACACACTACTGTAGCTAGTAATAGGAATGTTGTTCAGCAAACAACTGTTTCCATTCCTGAAAATACCATTTCTGAGGCCACACAAAACAACATACTCAGCAACACTCAGGTTACTTCACTAGAAGATCTTGTTGACTTGTGATGCACATTTTTGCTAATCTTAGCAATCAAACAACAAATCTGATGAATGTGTCAAAATGTTAAAAAAGAGGGATTTCCAAAAATGTGCAAACTCAGAGTTGAAAAGATTTTAAAAAAATGTGTGATTATACTTACTGACGGATCACATATATGTTTTATGGCCTTTATGTTTGGAAATGTATTAACACAGTTTTACCCAACCAATTTGATGGTTAGATTAGTTCTAATAATCTGAAAACACAGCTTACAATTTTTTGGTCTATGTCAATGTCCAACATGATAGCAACTTAATTGGCCGACATTTTTGAACATTGTAAGCAATGCACACATTTTCTTTACAATGACTCTTGTATGTAAAGTATATTTTGTATGTTATGAAGATTAGCATTAAAATTTTCGTTTTGAAAAATTTAACACAAAATGAACAATATGTACATTTTTAATGTGGATGTGATAAAATAACATCCTTAATTTATGGATTAATATGCTTATTCGTAATAAAAGATTATGTTTTTGAAGAAAAAAACCATGTTTTTTTTGGATATTTAATAATAATATAGCCTTTTTTCAATAGACGATTAACATTATAAATGTTGTAATTTACAAATAAGTTTTCTAAAACATGATATTAACACAGAAATGTACATACACATACATACAACATTCAGAAAACCATGTTGCTAACAGAAATGTCAGTTTATGAATAACGCATTTCCCCTTTAATACTTGTTTGATTTAAGCTCAGAGATGTTGAGAAAAATTAACCAAGTTCCTATAATAAAATAATTTGATATTTTTATCAACAAAAAACCATCACAATCTTAACAATCATCACTATTATTATTATCATCAAAACAATTAAAGTAATCAGTAAATAAATTTCTAATTTGTAAACCAGATGTCACGGAATTATGAGACATAGGTTCACCTGTGGGATTAACAACATGGTTTATCTGAAATTCATCATCCACATAAGTTCCTCCTTCATGTATCCGACAGTAATTGTGAAGCACAATGGTAGCCTTGAGTACAGATGTGACAAAGGTTGGCTGCAACTGAATCGTTGTCTGATAAATGCGCCATTTGTTAGCTAAAATACCAAATGCACACTCCACATAACGTCTTGCTTTAGTTAGCCGATTATTAAAGTACTGTTTCCTGTCATCAATGGATCTCCTTGGATATGGTCGCATAACATGTTTGGATAATGCAAATCCTGCATCTGCTACCATCACATATGGTGCCAACGGTCCAGATGTACCAGGTAGGGCAACTGGAGGGGGGATCAATAATGAATTTTCTTGCAGGCGTTGGGCTAATCTGGATGAACGGAAAATACGGGCATCTGAGGCACTACCATAGGCCCCAATGTCTGCATAAATAAATCGGTATTCTGTGTCAACCAATGCCAAAATAACAACGGAAAAAAACTTATGAAAATTGAAATAACGTGACCCAGAGTTTGGTGGCTTTTTAACTCTGAAATGCTTGCCATCCAAAGCTCCTATGCAGTTAGGAAAGTCAACAGAGTCCTTGAAGCCCTTAGAGATTTTCAACCAATCTTCTCTGTTTGGCTGAGGCATCATTTGTTCTTTTAAATGTTGCCATATCATGTCGCATGTGTGACGTACTATAACGGCAATGGTTGATCTCCCCAACAAAAAATCAAAATGTAAAGCACTAAAAGATTGACCAGTCGCCAAGAATCTATGAAAACAAGACAAAGAATGATTTACAATTAACACTATTTTTTTAAAATTCAAAAAATCATAAGAAAACACAAACATTGAATCAAAAATGAGATTACATCAATAAGGATCAATTACACATTTCACTGTGAAAAATAACACATTTACACAAATTACAAAAAAAACAAATATATTACCTCAGAGTCACCATAAATCTCTCCTCTGGGGAAATGGAAAGCCGCATCCAAGTGTCCTGATGTTGCAAATGAGGTCGTAAAATATTTAGTAAGTAATCAAAACTCTCAACTGACAACCGGCAGTATGAAAAAAACTTATCTGGGAAATTCCGTAACTCAAAAAATAAAGTATGGAAATGACCATGCATAGGCCGCATCATCATTAGTGGATGCACCCACAATCTGGTTCTTCTTACATTATCATAATGCAACATGTGCCGTCTAACGCCAAAACGACGAGATATAATCCAACATAAAAACACTAAGGCCTCCGTGGATAATGGCATTGCCACTATTTTGTCTCAACACATAGGTGCTCCAAGACATAATACAAGCAGGAAAGAGCTTATAGTTAACTTATATTTATGTCCTAATCACATACACCTATGTGTCATTTAATTCCAAGTAATCACCATTATCTCAATGTGTGAAACATGTGAAACACGCACAAAAAACGGACTGCACACGGAACACACACTGACGTATTTCACGCACAGGAAAACGCACACACGTACACACGTATGACACACGATATGCATACGGACACCACACGGAGGGGAAAAACGGACTGCAAATACGGAACACGGACACAAAAAACGGACTACACCAAACGTACGTTTTTTACACGTGAGTGTGGCAGAGGCCTTAACCTGTTTTAGGTATTTTAGGAATTATCCAGCGGGTTTCTATATTCCAGAGGCTTAGAAAGTGGTTTTATTTAATAATAACCAATTGTCAAAATCCTTCCTTTTACTATCTAAATTTTTATATTGAGCACATTCCAGCAAAACAACCCTCATTGTGGGGTCATTTTATTATATTTTTCCTTTTGAATGCTAATTCTTTTATGTTTTGATGGCCATTCCAGCTCATTTTTGTTCCCGATCTGTATGGTTGTCAGTTGCGTCTGCCTTTTCTTTCTGTTCATCGTGCGCTTTATATGTGGTTGTATCCACCACTCTATATCGCTGCACACACAGCTTTTTCCACGGTCTGACCCTTTGTTACCTCCACTGGGTTAGACTTGTACTGTGCGCCTGCGCATTCTTTCATTTTCCCACGGTCTGAACTCGATTCACCCCGATAACCTGATACTCGCTCCTTTTCCTCTCAGTTGCGATCTTCTTCTGTCTTACCTCGGCTATTCCCTTGCATCAGCCCCTCACGTTTTAGGAACTTGTTCACCATTTCTCTACACTTTTATAATAAATCCCACTTTTACACTTAGACACGCTCACTATTTCTTCCAGCAAAAACCGGCTGTAATGGTCCTGCACTAGCATGGAATCACATTTATGTGTCTGCACAGATATTTATATAGATCAAATCGTTTCATGGATCACTATCTAAAAATTTCAAAAAATTTTTTTTCTTCACAACTATCAGTTTTTAAATCATAAAATGATATAATCCTGTTTCCACTAAGACTAGCCGATGGATTTAGAGTAAGGGTTTGGTGTTTAACCCCTCTGTACACCAGCATCTTCGCCATGGGTTCGCACCTTCCTAATCTTTTACACCCAAACTTCTTAATATTTCCATACACGTTCGAAATAAATAACCACATACAATTTTTACATTTTTTCCACTAATTTATTACATTTTATTGTATTTTATTATAATTGCTTGCTTTTTGTGATGTTTTAAATGTATCAAAATGTGACCATTTTTTTCTCCTTCTTGTACGTCTCCACGTGTCAATGAGTCATCACCCTGCAACCTGGTGGGTGGAAGACGTCATGGCTGTCAACGTGGCAATATGGACCTTTTTATAAAGCACTAGACTGGGAATGTCTGTATGATTTCTTTTTCCCTAAAGAAGGAGACGGTCCTTGTCTCTGAAACGCGTTGGAATGCTGAAATAAAAAAGAAATTTCTACATTAATTCTGCATCAGTGGTTTTTAAGCGCGGCATATACCCGTTTTCCCTTGATTACATTCCTACCACAAAGTTCAGAGAGGACAGGATTATATATGGCGCTTCCCCTCATTCTTGACTTTGGACGAGAACTTCCATAGAATACTGAGAGAGAATGGTGGGTGGATTATACATTGACGAATCAGGAGCACAGTGGGGAAACACTATTGTATTGGGAGACGGCCAAGGCAGTTTTGAGAGGAAAAGTGATAGGATATACGACAAAGGCGAAACGACAGGCACAAGTAAAGTGTCAGGAGGCTAGCCAGGCAGTCAGGGAAGCATATACTGACTTCTTAGAAAAACCATCAAGGGTGACAAAAGCAAAGGGTGGAGGCGAAGGGCAATTTTGAGAACTGGGTAGAAAGGAAAGAAGGTATGTACAGGACACAACAAGAGGCAGAGTTGAATCGTTTCGGGAACAAGGCAGGGAAGTTATTGGCAAATCTGGCAAGGGGATGACGACCGATGACACATATTATGACACTGAGAAACGCTGTGGGGAGTAAAACGACAGATCCCAAAGAGATAAACGACATTCTTGGAGACTTCTATGCAGGTTTATATAAAGAGGAGGGGTTAGATGATAGGAGAGAAGGAAATGAGTGGTTAAAAGGAACAAAAATGCCTACGCTCATAAAGGAAAATTTACAGGCTCTGAATAAAGGGGTGATGGAGGAGGAGGTGCTACAGCGACAAAGGCCCTGGGACCAGATGGCTTTAGCGGCAGTTTTTTCAAAATTATGAAGGATCAAATCTCACCTATACTGACAGAGTTATTCAATAAGATAATGGACGGGGAAAGAATATCGGGTACACTTAATACAGCCTATATAAAGCTCATTCCTAAAGGAGGAAAGAATTTAGAAGACCCATCTAGTTATAGGCCCATCTCGCTGATTAATCAAGACCTAAAAATTTTAGTGAAGTTGATGGCAAATAGGTTAGCGGCAGTATTGCCAGAGATTATAGATCTCCCCCAGGCTGGCTTTAAGGACGTTCAGAGGTGACAAACATTAGGAAAGTAATGCTAGCAATTGATGTAGTAAAGCAGACGAGAGAAGAGGGGGGGGGAATCCAGCCTTGATCACCTTGGACGCGGAGAAAGCCTTTGACAATGTGAGGTGGTCATGGCTGGAACAGGTGCTAGATCACCTGGGCTTACACGGAGCTTTTAGGAATTTTGTGAGGGTCCTTTATGCAAATCCTCAGGCAAGAGTGAGCACCCCGGGATTTCTGTCAAAAACATTTCCTTTGATGAAGGGAACCAGGCAAGGATGCCCGATGTCAACACTATTGTTTAACTTGGCTATTGAACCACTGGCTAGACGTTTGAATGAGGGGGGTGGTTTGGAGGGATCAAGGTAGGGAGGAAGTCATTGCACTCAGCCTTATTTGCTGATGATATAATCCTGTTCATGAGCAAACCTAAAACACAATTGAGTAGAGTCATAGAACAAATTGAGGAGTTTGGGAGGTTAGCGGGGTTTAGACTTAACAAAAACAAATGTGAAATTCTCTACTTGGACGGAAAGAGAGCGGAGGGGGAGAGGGCTGCACTATGTGACATTCCAATAGCTAGAAATACAATTAAATACTTGGGAGTACAGGTTGGGAGGGATACTAAGACCATATATTCATTAAATTATTCCCCTTTGATCGAGAAAATTGAACGTGAACTGCAAGGTTGGGCAAATTTACCGTTGACTCTTCTGGGAAGAAATCATCTAATAAAAATGATGAGCTTTTCCAAGCTTCTCTATCCAATGCAGACAACCCCATTGCTTCTTAAACACTCGGATGTGAACAGATTGACAAAAGCGTTCTCACGTTTTTTGTGGCAGGGATATAGGCCGAGGATTAGTGCCAAAAAGCTAATGTTATCAACAGAAAATGGAGGGATCAGACTACCTAACATCAGGGGGTACAATTTGGCCTGTATCTTAAGACATGTAGTCGATTGGATTAGACGAACAAGTAAGTATTCTGACTGGGATATAGAGGCTGAATTTTGTAAACCTTGGGACCTGAGTTCAATCCTACATACAGTTAGGTCCAGAAATATTTGGACAGTGACACAAGTTTTGTTATTTTAGCTGTTTACAAAAACATGTTCAGAAATACAATTCTATATATAATATGGGCTGAAAGTGCACACTCCCAGCTGCAATATGAGAGTTTTCACATCCAAATCGGAGAAAGAGTTTAGGAATCATAGCTCTGTAATGCATAGCCTCCTCTTTTTCAAGGGACCAAAAGTAATTGGACAAGGGACTCTAAGGGCTGCAATTAACTCTGAAGGCGTCTCCCTCGTTAACCTGTAATCAATGAAGTAATTAAAAGGTCTGGGGTTGATTACAGGTGTGTGGTTTTGCATTTGGAAGCTGTTGCTGTGACCAGACAACATGCAGTCTAAAGAACTCTCAATTGAGGTGAAGCAGAACATCCTGAGGCTGAAAAAAAAGAAAAAATCCATCAGAGAGATAGCAGACATGCTTGGAGTAGCAAAATCAACAGTCGGGTACATTCTGAGAAAAAAGGAATTGACTGGTGAGCTTGGGAACTCAAAAAGGCCTGGGCGTCCACGGATGACAACAGTGGTGGATGATCGCCGCATAATTTCTTTGGTGAAGAAGAACCCGTTCACAACATCAACTGAAGTCCAGAACACTCTCAGTGAAGTAGGTGTATCTGTCTCTAAGTCAACAGTAAAGAGAAGACTCCATGAAGGTAAATACAAAGGGTTCACATCTAGATGCAAACCATTCATCAATTCCAAAAATAGACAGGCCAGAGTTAAATTTGCTGAAAAACACCTCATGAAGCCAGCTCAGTTCTGGAAAAGTATTCTATGGACAGATGAGACAAAGATCAACCTGTACCAGAATGATGGGAAGAAAAAAGTTTGGAGGAGAAAGGGAACGGCACATGATCCAAGGCACACCACATCCTCTGTAAAACATGGTGGAGGCAACGTGATGGCATGGGCATGCATGGCTTTCAATGGCACTGGGTCACTTGTGTTTATTGATGACATAACAGCAGACAAGAGTAGCCGGATGAATTCTGAAGTGTACCGGGATATACTTTCAGCCCAGATTCAGCCAAATGCCGCAAAGTTGATCGGACGGCGCTTCATAGTACAGATGGACAATGACCCCAAGCATACAGCCAAAGCTACCCAGGAGTTCATGAGTGCAAAAAAGTGGAACATTCTGCAATGGCCAAGTCAATCACCAGATCTTAACCCAATTGAGCATGCATTTCACTTGCTCAAATCCAGATTTAAGACGGAAAGACCCACAAACAAGCAAGACCTGAAGGCTGCGGCTGTAAAGGCCTGGCAAAGCATTAAGAAGGAGGAAACCCAGCGTTTGGTGATGTCCATGGGTTCCAGACTTAAGGCAGTGATTGCCTCCAAAGGATTCGCAACAAAATATTGAAAATAAAAATATTTTGTTTGGGTTTGGTTTATTTGTCCAATTACTTTTGACCTCCTAAAATGTGGAGTGTTTGTAAAGAAATGTGACAATTCCTACAATTTCTATCAGATATTTTTGTTCAAACCTTCAAATTAAACGTTACAATCTGCACTTGAATTCTGTTGTAGATATTTCATTTCAAATCCAATGTGGTGGCATGCAGAGCCCAACTCGCCAAAATTGTGTCACTGGCCAAAGATTTCTGGACCTAACTGTACCTCCATTCCAAATTTGCCGCCCAACATTAAACACTCACTGATTTGTAGAGACACAGTGATGACTTGGAAGGCGGTTAGGAAAAAGTTCGGGTTAGCCTGGAACATCTCCAAATTCCTTAATATATGGGCTTGTCCTGACCTTCTACAGGGAAGGGAAAATTATCTCTTTAAAGAATGGAGGGAAAAAGGGATTGGAACTCTAAAAAACCTGATGCATGATACCGAACGGAGATGACGTGTGAGGAGTTGAGAGCAAAGTATGACTTGCCCCATTCCAGACTCTCCAGTATGAACAGGTGAAACAAGGGATAATGAAGAAACTACACAACATAACTAACGAATATGAGGCAAATCAGATGGATGCGATCATATTAAGGGACATCCATGCCACAAATATATCAAGTCTTTATGGGAATATGAGAGAAGTGTTAGTCCCTAACATATCAGGAAGAATGTTGGAAGGGTGGGCAAAGCAGTTGGGAGATCAAGAAGTGGAGGAGAAGATTTAGAATGGTTGGATGGTGATGAGAAAGAAGATTGTGAATGAGAACTTAAGAGATACCCAATTCAGGATCATACATAGAGCGATCTATGGATTTAATATACTGAATGCAAGACATCCAGATAAGATGAGGAGTTGTCCAAATTGTGGTACGGAAAAAACAGATCTATATCATGGGATATGGCAGTGCGAAAGGATTGAAAGATTTTGGAAACAAGTCCAAGGGGTAGTGAGGAAAATCTGGAATAGAAATGTAGAGTTGGATCCAATGGTCTGGTTATTTCACTATCAGCATCGAGAGGAGGGAGAGAAAGGGGGAGACAAGTTACCGAATCTTTTCCATGATATAGCAATGATAAGTAAAAGGGCAATTCTTCAGAAGTGGCTGGTGAAGGAAACACCAACAAAAGAAGAACTTGTTAATCAATTGAAAAAAAAGCTCATGTTGGAGAAGTTGATGGTGGAGAGGTGTAAAGAGAGGATAACGGCAAAATATTTCAGTAAATGGAGAAAGTTCATAAGCGTTATATGTTCTAGAGAAGAAACAATACAAATAATGTCCACATTTGTGTCTACGGAATGGTACATGAAGGAAGATCTGTCAGGGTCCCTGTGCGAGCTGAAAGTATAGCTGGCTAGAGTCTGGGTCGTGTCGCATGTAGAGGGGAGGGGGGATGGGAGGGATAGGGTTTACAAGAAATGTTTGTAACAAGTTATCAAGGAATGCTGAAGGGGGGTAGCGGAGACTAAATAATGGAAATATACACTGACGAAGAAGGGGGGCAGCGGAGACTGAACAATGGAAATATACACTGACGAAGAAGGGGGGCAGCGGAGACTGAACAATGGAAATATACACTGACGAAGAAGGGGGGCAGCGGAGACTGAACAATGGAAATATACACTGACGAAGAAGGGGGGCAGCGGAGACTGAATAATGGAAATATACACTGACGAAGAAGGGGGGCAGCGGAGACTGAACAATGGAAATATACACTGACGAAGAAGGGGGGCAGCGGAGACTGAACAATGGAAATATACACTGACGAAGAAGGGGGGCAGCGGAGACTGAACAATGGAAATATACACTGACGAAGAAGGGGGGCAGCGGAGACTGAATAATGGAAATATACACTGACGAAGAAGGGGGGCAGCGGAGACTGAACAATGGAAATATACACTGACGAAGAAGGGGGGCAGCGGAGACTGAATAATGGAAATATACACTGACGAAGAAGGAGGGCAGCGGAGACTGAACAATGGAAATATACACTGACGAAGAAGGGGGGCAGCGGAGACTGAACAATGGAAATATACACTGATGAAGAAGGGGAAGGAGCAAATTTGATGACCGTGACAAATATTTGATCGATAAATTGTAGAGACTATGTTATTTGCTATTTTGATTTGTTGACCCTTATTTTCTTCATTCTGTACCCTATTTTACCATTACAAGAAAAGAAATAAAAAATTTGGTTTAAAAAAAAATCCCCAAATACCCCTCCTGGTCCGACGTAATGCACAGAGGTCTCGCGACGCTTTCAGCTCTGCTATATAAAGCTGACAGGAGCGGCCGTGGAACACCGCCGCTCTCTATCAGCTCCACGCAGCAACTGAGGGAGTCGCGCTGTCAGCGGTGACGTCACTGAGGTAGTGTCGGGGTGTGCGGTGATGATGATGCGTGCGGGAGTGTGGGGGTGTGTGCAGGGATGATGCGTGCGGGAGTGCCGGGGTGTGTGCGGGGATGATGCGTGCGGGAGTGCCGAGGTGTGTGCGGGGATGATGCGTGCAGGAGTGCCAAGGTGTGTGCGGGGATGATGCGTGCGGGAGTGCCGGGGTGTGTACGGGGATGATGCGTGCGGAAGTGCCGGGGTGTGTGCGGGGATGATGCGTGCGGGAGTGTCGGGGTGTGTGCGGGGATGATGCGTGCGGGAGTGCCGGGGTGTGTGCGGGGATGATGCGTGCGGGAGTGCCGGGGTGTGTGCGGGGATGATGCCTGCGGGAGTGCCGGGGTGTGTGCGGGGATGATGCGTGCGGGAGTGCCGGGGTGTGTGCGGGGATGATGCGTGCGGGAGTGTCGGGGTGTGTGCGGGGATGATGCGTGCGGGAGTGCCGGGGTATGTGCGGGGATGATGCGTGCGGGAGTGCCGGGGTGTGTGCGGGGATGATGCGTGCGGGAGTGTCGGGGGGTGTGCGGGGATGATGCGTGCGGGAGTGCCGGGGTGTGTGCGGGGATGATGCGTGCGGGAGTGCCGAGGTGTGTGCGGGGATGATGCGTGCGGAAGTGTCGGGGTGTGTGCGGGGATGATGCGTGCGGGAGTGCCGGGGTGTGTGCGGGGATGATGCGTGCGGGAGTGCCGAGGTGTGTGCGGGGATGATGCGTGCGGGAGTGCCGGGGTGTGTGCGGGGATGATGCGTGCGGGAGTGTCGGGGTGTGTGCGGGGATGATGCGTGCGGGAGTGCCGGGGTGTGTGCGGGGATGATGCGTGCGGGAGTGTCGGGGTGTGTGCGGGGATGATGCGTGCGGGAGTGTCGGGGTGTGTGCGGGGATGATGCGTGCGGGAGTGCCGGGGTGTGTGCGGGGATGATGCATGCGGGAGTGCCGAGGTGTGTGCGGGGATGATGCGTGCGGGAGTGCCGAGGTGTGTGCGGGGATGATGCATGCGGGAGTGTCGGGGTGTGTGCGGGGATGATGCGTGCGGGAGTGCCGGGGAGTGTGCTGGGATGATGCGTGCGGGAGTGTCGGGGGGTGTGCGGGGATGATGCGTGCGGGAGTGCCGGGGTGTGTGCGGGGATGATGCGTGCGGGAGTGCCGAGGTGTGTGCGGGGATGATGCGTGCGGGAGTGCCGGGGTGTGTGCGGGGATGATGCGTGCGGGAGTGCCGGGGTGTGTGCGGGGATGATGCGTGCGGGAGTGCCGGGGTGTGTGCGGGGATGATGCGTGCGGGAATGCCGGGGTGTGTGCGGGGATGATGCGTGCTGGAGTGCCGAGGTGTGTGCGGGGATGATGCGTGCGGGAGTGCCGGGGTGTGTGCGGGGATGATGCGTGCGGGAGGGTCGGGGTGTGTGCGGGGATGATGCGTGCGGGAGTGCCGGGGTGTGTGCGGGGATGATGCGTGCGGGAGTGCCGGGGTGTGTGCGGGGATGATGCGTGCGGGAGTGTCGGGGGGTGTGCGGGGATGATGCGTGCGGGAGTGCCGGGGTGTGTGCGGGGATGATGCGTGCGGGAGTGCCGAGGTGTGTGCGGGGATGATGCGTGCGGGAGTGCCGGGGTGTGTGCGGGGATGATGCGTGCGGGAGTGCCGGGGTGTGTGCGGGGATGATGCGTGCGGGAGTGCCGAGGTGTGTGCGGGGATGATGTGTGCGGGAGTGCCGGAGTGTGTGCGGGGATGATGCGTGCAGGAGTGTCGGGGTGTGTGCGGGGATGATGCGTGCGGGAGTGCCGGGGTGTGTGCGGGGATGATGCGTGCGGGAGTGCCGGGGTGTGTGCGGGGATGATGCGTGCGGGAGTGCCGGGGTGTGTGCGGGGATGATGCGTGCGGGAGTGCCGGGGTGTGTGCGGGGATGATGCGTGCGGGAGTGTCGGGGTGTGTGCGGGGATGATGCGTGCAGGAGTGTCGGGGTGTGTGCGGGGATGATGCGTGCGGGAGTGCCGGGGTGTGTGCGGGGATGATGCGTGCGGGAGTGCCGGGGTGTGTGCGGGGATGATGCGTGCGGGAGTGCCGGGGTGTGTGCGGGGATGATGCGTGCGGGAGTGCCGGGGTGTGTGCGGGGATGATGCGTGCGGGAGTGTCGGGGTGTGTGCGGGGATGATGCGTGCGGGAGTGCCGGGGTGTGTGCGGGGATGATGCGTGGGGGAGTGCCGGGGTGTGTGCGGGGATGATGCGTGCGGGAGTGCCGAGGTGTGTGCGGGGATGATGCGTGCGGGAGGGCCGAGGTGTGTGCGGGGATGATGCGTGCGGGAGGGCCGAGGTGTGTGCGGGGATGATGCGTGCGGGAGTGCCGGGGTGTGTGCGGGGATGATGCGTGCGGGAGTGCCGGGGTGTGTGCGGGGATGATGCGTGCGGGAATGTCGGGGTGTGTGCGGGGATGATGCGTGCGGGAGTGCCGGGGTGTGTGCGGGGATGATGCGTGCGGGAGTGCCGAGGTGTGTGCGGGGATGCAGGGCACTGCGGCCGATGCCTCTGCCCCTGACTGCTGAGCCCCTCGCTACGTCCCCCATGGTCACCTCTCCCTCCTTCCCATTGTGCAATGCCCCCCGCTGACCCCCCTTCCCTGCTGGGACCTCCTCCAGGGCATATAAGCAGCCTCCGGAGTCCCTCCTTCCTCTTACCACAATCTGCCCTCAGGGTGAGCATCGCCGATGGACCCCCTGGAAGCAGCGGTAAGAGAATGGAGCGGACGGGAGGGAGCCGAATGGCTTGCCTCCCTTGTGGGCACCAGCTCCCTCCTGCCGGTTCCCAGCAGCGGTGGGCGCAGGTCTTCCAGACCCTCCCGTCCACCGCAGCGTCTAAGCCCCACCACAGATTCCAGGCGCAGGGCGGCCCGGTCCAGAAGGTCCGGTCCGCTTTCACCTCCTGCTCCCGGCCCTAGCCCCTGATCCCCCCCAACATCACGCCGGTCGCCATGGCCACCTCGCGCACCTCCCCCCGCCGGGATGACGCGGCCCCGTGTGACTCCCTGTGGCATACGGAGGTCGCGTCACATCCTGCTATCCATGTTCGCCGCGTCACTTCCTGTGATGCGGCGATCACATGATAACTCGTCACTTCCGGTTTCGGGTCCCGGACCGGAAGTGACGTCAGAATCCTGAAAAGCAACAGAATGCGGTGTTCGGCGCACATATCAGCTGTTTTTAACAGCTGACATGTGTGACTACAAGTTACGGGTGGAATCGCTTCCACCTGCAACTTGTAACCCCTTACATCTCGCTGCCAAA
This sequence comes from Anomaloglossus baeobatrachus, assembly GCF_048569485.1. Taxonomy (NCBI): domain Eukaryota; kingdom Metazoa; phylum Chordata; class Amphibia; order Anura; family Aromobatidae; genus Anomaloglossus; species Anomaloglossus baeobatrachus. The sequence continues at coordinate 996,768 of NC_134355.1, read as the reverse complement.
GTCTGGCAGCGAGATGTATATGCGCGGGCATTACTATCACGTACCACCGCCCCCACCGAAAGTCACGTGCGTGATCACATGACTTTCGTTGGTTGCCATGGTAGCACAGGGTCATGTGATGACGCCTGTAGCTACCTTGAGTCACTTGCTCTCAGTGCCGGCATACTTCCGGCATTGAGGGTAAAGCAGTGTATCTGCAGATCTCAGCTGTGTAGCTGAGATCTGCAGATAGTGCAGAGCGATCGAATTGTTGATCCATACATCCCCCTAAAGGGACAAGTTTAAAAAAAAATAAATAAATAAATAAATAAATAAATAAAATTAAAAAAAAAAATAAATAAATAAATAAATAAATATGTATACATATATACACATATTTGGTATCGCCAAGTTCAGGAAAGCTTGATCTATCAAAATATAAAGTCAATTAAAGAATAATAATGCTATAATGCTAATAATTTTATTCGCTTGGGTAGCGATGTCCACGGCGCTTTGTATGCATTGGCGACGCTGTCCCCATTGGAACTCACAATCTAGAGTCCCTAATCTGATTGTTAAATTTCGTAGCAGCAAAAAAAAAAAAAAAAAAAAACACAAACACCCAAAATTACGCTTTTGGTCACCGCGTGTTTTGCGTAACATCCAATAACAGGCGATCAAAAGTAGCATCTGCGCAAAATGGTACCATTAAAAAATGTAAACTCGAGACGCAAAATAAGCAGTCATTGCGCCATAGATCCCAAAATGAGAACGCTACGGGTTTCGGAAAATGGCGCAAAACGTACGCCACTTTTATTGGGCGATCTTGTTAACACCATCAGGAGTAGTTCTGGTTAACCCCGCGTTTGTACAACATCAGGATGTAACGCAGCAGCGCCCGACTTACACAGGGACGTGTTCTACTGCTGTGTATCACAGCTGGAAACTCACCTAACACCAGATACAGTTAAAATAAATAAATAAATAAAAAATTCGCGCAAACGAATACGTCGATATCTGTTCCCTAATATCAGTGGACCAAAAAACAGTCAACAAAGAAAAGAGTCAATTCGCAAAATACTGCAATACCATTTTCAACTCCTATAAAACCCATTGGGGTTCTGCGTGGTGGAAGTACGACGAAGAATTTAGAAGATGCTTGGCATTCCAACCGTTGGGAAGTTAAGGCCACCGATTCGTGGCTTATGATGGCGCAAAAGTCCCACCAGTCCTTTCCAGGCCCACCAAACTTTTCCTCTCACCACGCTACACCTGGAGCTGCAAATGTCCGCAGACCAGGTCGCTGTTGGCTTTTCAATGAAGGCCATCGCAGGTTTCAAGGACTCCGCAAATACCAGCACGAATGCTCATCGTGCGGAGGCAATCACACCTCCTCCAAATGCGATAAGCAACCAGACAGGCGTCACACTAAAAATGCACCACCAAGTCCCAAAGACTCCAGTGAACGTGCACGTGGTGGAGCCATTGCTAGAACGTTACCCCAATAAGGCTGCGGCCAACGCTATTAGGGACGGTTTCAACCACGGTTTCTTTATCCCCCTTTATGTTCTCCTCAGAACTAACCTTCGCCCCCAACCTCAAATCGGCCCGGGACCTCCCACAGGTCCTGGCGAACAAACTACTGAAGGAAGTGGCGTTAGGCCGACTAGCAGGCCCATTTATAGATTTACCATTCTTAAACCCTCGCGTTTCACCCCTAGGGATAGTGGCTAAGAAAGAAAAGGGTGAATTTCGCCTCATACACTACTTGTCCTTCCCGGCTGGGCGGTCAGTCAATGACGGCATCCCCACAGAGGACTCAGCAGTTTCCTACGCATTTTTGACAAAGCGGTCGCACTGGTGCGAAAAGCAGGGTAAGGAGCACTAATGGCAAAATCGGACATAGCATCTGCTTTTCACCCGCTACTAGTGCACCCCGATTGTCCCACCTGCTAGGGCGCTATTTTAACAAAAAATTCTGTTACCACATGTGAATTACCATGGGTTGCTCCATATCCTGCTCACACTTTGAGCTCTTCAGCTCTTTCCTGGAATGGGTGGTTAAGGACGTGGCAAAGAATAAATTGGTCACCCATTATTTGGATGATTTCTTGTTCGTTTTCCCACACCGACTCTAAAGCATGCTCAACCGCGTTAAAATCTGTCCAGGTCATAGCGGACAAGTTTGGGTTTCCGCTGTTGGCCGAAAAAACAGTTGGCCATGTGACCTGCCTTTTCATTTGAGAATCGAAATAGACTCAATTATCATGATGTTTCGGCTACCACTCGAAAAGGTTGAAAAAACCACATCGCTCATTGACGGGTTCTGCGCGGTTCGTAAGGTAACCCTGGCGCAAATGCAATCTCTATTAGGCTTGCTCGCCTTCGCCTTTAGAGTCATGCCCATGGGAAGGGGCTTTTCCCTGAGGCTCTGCCTGGCCACTAGGAGCATAACTGCCTCCCATCAAAGGATTTGCATCACCAGCGCTCTACGTGAGGAGCTCGGTGTATGGAGGTCCTTCATAGCTACTTACAATGGGCGTTCATGTTTCCAGGAACAGGAAGTTTCCAGCGCTGATATATCTATTTTCGGATGCTGCCGGGTCCACCGGATTCGGCCTTTACCTTGGTCCCAATTGGTACGCTAATCGCTGGCCCAACACATGGCACCTGTCTGGGTGGACAAAAAAAAAAAAAAAAAAAAATTTACTCGAGCTGTTCCCTATAATAGTAGCTACAAGTCTTTGGGCAGAAAAGTTGGCGAACAATCGGACCCGCTTCAGGACTGACTACATAAGTGTCGTCCACGCCGTTAACCACCTCGCATCTTCCTCACCACCGGTGATCAGCTTGCTACGATACTTAGTTCTTAAGTGCCTTGAACATAATATCTGGGTCAGGGCCATCCACATACCGGGGATTGATAATACTATCGCTGATGCCTTATTGCATTTGATTTTCAGAAGTTTCGAGCATTGCACCCAGAATCTGACAACAATGGCCAAAAGTGTCCACAGTCCCTCTGGACGGTCCCCGTGGACAGTTGATTCCGCTGGTTAAGGCATCCCATCAACGTGGCATTTGTATGGTAAGGCTGGGGACGAATGATTTCAATATAGTTCAACCGCTGCCTAGCCAGGTGTCCGCGGTTTTTCTTAGCAATTCCGTTGCTCGAGACATAACGCATCTACATACCAGTGGCTTGCCGGGCACAGTAGCGTAGTTGCGGGTTGCAGGAATAGCCTCTCACTTTCAGGTTCGTGGATGGACCGATGTCACCAAGGCCTTTCTGTTCAAACAGGCCGTTAAAGGCTGAAAGCGCTGGTGCACGGAGAACAGGAAGGCCAATTCATTCGCCATCCTTTCCGGCATAATAAACCAGCTAGGTGACGTTTGCACCAATGACAGCGAGGTCCTCTTGTTCTCGGCCGCCTTCTCGCTAGCATTCTTCGGAGCTTTGATGGTCAGCGAATTAGTTAGCAGGTCCCTAGGTCGCACCGGTGGTCTGTTACGCGACAATGTTATAGTTTGCAATGGTGGAGTACGGGTTCGCATAAGGCGCTCCAAAACAGATCAGCTCGGTAGAGGAGTTTGGTTCCCTATTTTCCCGTTTTCAGGTATCCTATGTCCCATCCTTACCTTGCAGCGACACTTAGAGTCTTGGGTTCCCAACAAATTCTTCTTGGAGCACGCAGAGTGATCCCGCTCATGGCGACACAACTTTCGGCATTGCTCAAAATGTCTATTTCCTACCTGGACCTACAACCAGGAGATTATGGCATGCACTCCTTCCGCATCGACACGACAACCGAGGCAGCAAGGGCCAGCTTCATACCTATCCTTGCAGTCCTGTAGTTCCCTGCCACCAGTTGTCCACTGTTTGGCACGTTTATATATTACACAAAAAAAAAAAAAAAAAAATTGTTAACCGAAATGATATACATATATTTATTTATCTAAGCACCTTCAAACCTAAAGAAACATTAATACAATGATGTTTACTGACACGATGATGGAAAATGTTTTGCATACAAGAGAAGTAACCGTTTTTCTTTTAGATCTGTCGAGACCTAGCATCTGGATCCTAGGTCACTCACACATATTCTGGGCAGCACGGCGGACTGAGTCGAGACCGGGTGGAAGCGTGCTGGGAGTTTGTGACCTCAAGTTTCACTGGAGAAGAGTTCGGGGCCTGGCCTGGGCCCAGGTCCTGCCCGTGGTAGTGAGCATATCCAGAGTAGCCACTGGCCTAGTAGTGCTGGTCATTCACGGGTGGAAATGACCTAGTAAATGTGAGGATCCAGGATCTGCTTGCGGTCATGCAAGTGGTCCTAGATAAGTTCAGCAGCTTCTTTCCTAGATAAGTTCAGCAGCTTCTTTCCTAGATAAGTTCAGCAGCTTCTTTAGCAACGTAGTGGGGGTACGGTCCAGTATATTACCGAGATTGAGTTGTACAGGGGCAAGGAACATAGCAGCTGTGGAAAGGTCAAGGCAACAAGTTAATATGCAGATCGCCAAATTTATAGCGTCAGGAAGAGGGATAGTGCCTGGACACGAGATGCTGGAATCAGGTCAGCCGTTTGGTGCTAGAGGATGGTTTTAGCCTTAATGATATAGGCCTAGAAAATTTCCTGTCGGACAGTAAGGACGGGGTTGAGCGGGCCATAAGGGCCCTGTGTGGGGGTCGCAGCTCAGGCTTGGGCCTTCGCCACTCCGTGGCCGGTGGAAGAGGGATTTGGTGAGAGCCAACCTGCCACGGACGGCCGTAGGCATCGGGCCTCCTCCCTCAGGTTTAAGGCGGATTTGTGCCTGTGGTTAAAGCTGTGGCCAAAATAACAAGCAACCCCCTTTTATATCAACATTGAATGGTGTTACGTGGATACCTTCAATAAAGTACAAAAGAAAGATATTCCATGTGTGGTCTCATTCATTGCGCGGTGGGGAGGGGGAACCGGTTGGTGGGTCTCGGCAGTCTGCAGGGCACTGCGGCCGATGCCGCTGCCCCTGACTGCTGAGCCCCTCGCTACGTCCCCCATGGTCACCTCTCCCTCCTTCCCATTGTGCAATGCCCCCCGCTGACCCCCCTTCCCTGCTGGGACCTCCTCCAGGGCATATAAGCAGCCTCCGGAGTCCCTCCTTCCTCTTACCACAATCTGCCCTCAGGGTGAGCATCGCCCGCCCTCCCTCCCTTAAGAAGGTTCTGTTACAAGTTCGGAAGTCAAAGCTGGTGGAAGAGGGATTTGGAGAACCTACCTGCCACGGACGGCCGTAGGCATCGGGCCTCCTCCCTCAGGTTTAAGGCGGTTTTGTGCCTACGGAAAAAGGTTATGGTTCAATTTCAAAGTCACAGCCGGTGGAAGAGGGATTTGGTGAGAGCCAACCTGCCACGGACGGCCGTAGGCATCGGGCCTCCTCCCTCAGGTTTAAGGCGGATTTGTGCCTGTGGTTAAAGCTGTGGCCAAAATAACAAGCAACCCCCTTTTATATCAACATTGAATGGTGTTACGTGGATACCTTCAATAAAGAACAAAAGAAAGATATTCCATGTGTGGTCTCATTCATTGCGCGGTGGGGAGGGGGAACCGGTTGGTGGGTCTCGGCAGTCCATCCCCGCACACACCCCGGCACTCCCGCACGCATCATCCCCTCCCCACCGCGCAATGAATGATTGTAGGTCCAGGTAGGAAATAGACATTTTAAGCAATGCCGAAAGTTGTGTCACCGTGAGCGGGATCACTCTGCGTGCTCCAAGAAGAATTTGTTGGGAACCCAAGACTCTAAGTGTCGCTGCAAGGTAAGGATGGGACATAGGATACCTGAAAACGGGAAAATAGGGAACCAAACTCCTCTACCGAGCTGATCTATTTTGGAGCGCCTTATGCGAACCCGTACTCCACCATTGCAAACTATAACATTGTCGCGTAACAGACCACCGGTGCGACCTAGGGACCTGCTAACTAATTCGCTGATCGTCAAGGCTCCGAAGAATGCTAGCGAGAATGCGGCCGAGAACAAGAGGACCTCGCTGTCATTGGTGCAAACGTCACCTAGCTGGTTTATTATGCCGGAAAGGATGGCGAATGAATTGGCCTTCCTGCTCTCCGTGCACCAGCGCTTCCAGCCTTTAACGGCCTGTTTGAACAGAAAGGCCTTGGTGACATCGGTCCATCCACGAACCTGAAAGTGAGAGGCTATTCCTGCAACCCGCTACTACGCTACTGTGCCCGGCAAGCCACTGGTATGTAGATGCGTTATGTCTCGAGCAACGGAATTGCTAAGAAAAACCGCGGACACCTGGCTAGGCAGCGGTTGAACTATATTGAAATCATTCGTCCCAAGCCTTACCATACAAATGCCACGTTGATGGGATGCCTTAACCAGCGGAATCAACTGTCCACGGGGCCGTCCAGAGGGACTGTGGACACTTTTGGCCATTGTTGTCAGATTCTGGGTGCAATGCTCGAAACTTCTGAAAATCAAATGCAATAAGGCATCAGCGATAGTGTTATCAATCCCCGGTATGTGGCTGGCCTTGACCCAGATATTATGTTCAAGGCACTTAAGAACTAAGTATCGTAGCAAGCTGATCACCGGTGGTGAGGAAGATGCGAGGTGGTTAACGGCGTGGACGACACTTATGTAGTCAGTCCTGAAGCGGGTCCGATTGTTCGCCAACTTTTCTGCCCAAAGACTTGTAGCTACTATTATAGGGAACAGCTCGAGTAAAGGTTTTTTTTTTTGTCCACCCAGACAGGTGCCATGTGTTGGGCCAGCGATTAGCGTACCAATTGGGACCAAGGTAAACGCCGAATCCGGTGGACCCGGCAGCATCCGAAAATAGATATATCAGCGCTGGAAACTTTCTGTTCCTGGAAACATGAACGCCCATTGTAAGTAGCTATGAAGGACCTCCATACACCGAGCTCCTCACGTAGAGCGCTGGTGATGCAAATCCTTTGATGGGAGGCAGTTATGCTCCTAGTGGCCAGGCAGAGCCTCAGGGAAAAGCCCCTTCCCATGGACATGACTCTAAAGGCGAAGGCGAGCAAGCCTAATAGAGATTGCATTTGCGCCAGGGTTACCTTACGAACCGCGCAGAACCCGTCAATGAGCGATGTGGTTTTTTCAACCTTTTCGAGTGGTAGCCGAAACATCATGATAATTGAGTCTATTTCGATTCTCAAATGAAAAGGCAGGTCACATGGCCAACTGTTTTTTCGGCCAACAGCGGAAACCCAAACTTGTCCGCTATGACCTGGACAGATTTTAACGCGCTTGAGCATGCTTTAGAGTTGGTGTGGGAAAACGAACAAGAAATCATCCAAATAATGGGTGACCAATTTATTCTTTGCTACGTCCTTAACCACCCATTCCAGGAAAGAGCTGAAGAGCTCGAAGTGTGAGCAGGATATGGAGCAACCCATGGTAATTCACATGTGGTACAGAATTTTTTGTTGAAATAGCACCCTAGCAGGTGGGACAATCGGGGTGCACTAGTAGCGGGCGAAAGGCAGATGCTATGTCCGATTTTGCCATTAGTGCTCCTTACCCTGCTTTTCGCACCAGTGCGACCGCTTTGTCAAAAATGCGTAGGAAACTGCTGAGTCCTCTGTGGGGATGCCGTCATTGACTGACCGCCCAGCCGGGAAGGACAAGTAGTGTATGAGGCGAAATTCACCCTTTTCTTTCTTAGGCACTATCCCTAGGGGTGAAACGCGAGGGTTTAAGAATGGTAAATCTATAAATGGGCCTGCTAGTCGGCCTAACGCCACTTCCTTCAGTAGTTTGTTCGCCAGGACCTGTGGGAGGTCCCGGGCCGATTTGAGGTTGGGGGCGAAGGTTAGTTCTGAGGAGAACATAAAGGGGGATAAAGAAACCGTGGTTGAAACCGTCCCTAATAGCGTTGGCCGCAGCCTTATTGGGGTAACGTTCTAGCAATGGCTCCACCACGTGCACGTTCACTGGAGTCTTTGGGACTTGGTGGTGCATTTTTAGTGTGACGCCTGTCTAGTTGCTTATCGCATTTGGAGGAGGTGTGATTGCCTCCGCACGATGAGCATTCGTGCTTGTATTTGCGGAGTCCTTGAAACCTGCGATGGCCTTCATTGAAAAGCCAACAGCGACCTGGTCTGCGGACATTTGCAGCTCCAGGTGTAGCGTGGTGAGAGGAAAAGTTTGGTGGGCCTGGAAACGACTGGTGGGACTTTTGCGCCATCATAAGCCACGAATCGGTGGCCTTAACTTCCCAACGGTTGGAATGCCAAGCATCTTCTAAATTCTTCGTCGTACTTCCACCACGCAGAACCCCAATGGGTTTTATAGGAGTTGAAAATGGTATTGCAGTATTTTGCGAATTGACTCTTTTCTTTGTTGACTGTTTTTTGGTCCACTGATATTAGGGAACAGATATCGACGTATTCGTTTGCGCGAATTTTTTATTTATTTATTTATTTTAACTGTATCTGGTGTTAGGTGAGTTCCCAGCTGTGATACACAGCAGTAGAACACGTCCCTGTGTAAGTCGGGCGCTGCTGCGTTACATCCTGATGTTGTACAAACGCGGGGTTAACCAGAACTACTCCTGATGGTGTTAACAAGATCGCCCAATAAAAGTGGCGTACGTTTTGCGCCATTTTCCGAAACCCGTAGCGTTCTCATTTTGGGATCTATGGCGCAATGACTGCTTATTTTGCGTCTCGAGTTTACATTTTTTAATGGTACCATTTTGCGCAGATGCTACTTTTGATCGCCTGTTATTGGATGTTACGCAAAACACGCGGTGACCAAAAGCGTAATTTTGGGTGTTTGTGTTTTTTTTTTTTTTTTTTTGCTGCTACGAAATTTAACAATCAGATTAGGGACTCTAGATTGTGAGTTCCAATGGGGACAGCGTCGCCAATGCATACAAAGCGCCGTGGACATCGCTACCCGAGTGAATAAAATTATTAGCATTATAGCATTATTATTCTTTAATTGACTTTATATTTTGATAGATCAAGCTTTTCTGAACTTGGCGATACCAAATATGTGTATATATGTATACATATTTATTTATTTATTTATTTTTTTTAATTTTATTTTTTTTTTTTTTATTTTTTTTTTTTATTTTATTATTTTATTTTATTTATTTATTTATTTATTTATTTTTTTTTTAAACTTGTCCCTTTAGGGGGATGTATGGATCAACAATTCGATCGCTCTGCACTATCTGCAGATCTCAGCTACACAGCTGAGACCTGCAGATACACTGCTTTACTCTCAATGCCGGAAGTATGCCGGCACTGAGAGCAAGTGACTCAAGGTAGCTACAGGCGTCATCACATGACCCTGTGCTACCATGGCAACCAACGAAAGTCATGTGATCACGCACGTGACTTTCGGTGGGGGCGGTGGTACGTGATAGTAATGCCCGCGCATATACATCTCGCTGCCAGACTTTGGCAGCGAGATGTAAGGGGTTACAAGTTGCAGGTGGAAGCGATTCCACCCGTAACTTGTAGTCACACATGTCAGCTGTTAAAAACAGCTGATATGTGCGCCGAACACCGCATTCTGTTGCTTTTCAGGATTCTGACGTCACTTCCGGTCCGGGACCCGAAACCGGAAGTGACGAGTTATCATGTGATCGCCGCATCACAGGAAGTGACGCGGCGAACATGGATAGCAGGATGTGACGCGACCTCCGTATGCCACAGGGAGTCACACGGGGCCGCGTCATCCCGGCGGGGGGAGGTGCGCGAGGTGGCCATGGCGACCGGCGTGATGTTGGGGGGGATCAGGGGCTAGGGCCGGGAGCTAGGGCCGGGAGCAGAAGGTGAAAGCGGGCCGGACCTTCTGGACCGGGCCGCCCTGCGCCTGGAATCTGTGGTGGGGCTTAGACGCTGCGGTGGACGGGAGGGTCTGGAAGACCTGCGCCCACCGCTGCTGGGAACCGGCAGGAGGGAGCTGGTGCCCACAAGGGAGGCAAGCCATTCGGCTCCCTCCCGTCCGCTCCATTCTCTTACCGCTGCTTCCAGGGGGTCCATCGGCGATGCTCACCCTGAGGGCAGATGTGGTAAGAGGAAGGAGGGACTCCGGCAGCTGTTTATATGCCCTGGAGGAGGTCCCAGCAGGGAAGGGGGGTCAGCGGGGGGCATTGCACAATGGGAAGGAGGGAGAGGTGACCATGGGGGACGTAACGAGGGGCTCAGCAGTCAGGGGCAGCGGCATCGGCCGCAGTGCCCTGCAATGCGTGCGTTAGTGCCGGGGTGTGTGCGGGGATGATGCCTGCGGGATTGCCGGGGTGTGTGCGGGGATGATGCGTGCGGGAGTGCCGGGGTGTGTGCGGGGATGATGCGTGCGGGAGTGTCGGGGTGTGTGCGGGGATGATGCGTGCGGGAGTGCCGGGGTGTGTGCGGGGATGATGCGTGCGGGAGTGCCGGGGTGTGTGCGGGGATGATGCGTGCGGGAGTGTCAGGGGGTGTGCGGGGATGATGCGTGCGGGAGTGCCGGGGTGTGTGCGGGGATGATGCGTGCGGGAGTGCCGAGGTGTGTGCGGGGATAATGCGTGCGGGAGTGCCGAGGTGTGTGCGGGGATGATGCGTGCGGGAGTGCCGGGGTGTGTGCGGGGATGATGCGTGCGGGAGTGCCGGGGTGTGTGCGGGGATGATGCGTGCGGGAGTGTCGGGGTGTGTGCGGGGATGATGTGTGCGGGAATGTCGGGGTGTGTGCGGGGATGATGCGTGCGGGAGTGCCGGGGTGTGTGCGGGGATGATGCGTGCGGGAGTGCCGAGGTGTGTGCGGGGATGATGCGTGCGGGAGTGCCGGGGTGTGTGCTGGGATGATGCGTGCGGGAGTGTCGGGGGGTGTGCGGGGATGATGCGTGCGGGAGTGCCGGGGTGTGTGCTGGGATGATGCCTGCGGGAGTGCCGGGGTGTGTGCGGGGATGATGCGTGCGGGAGTGTCGGGGTGTGTGCGGGGATGATGCGTGCGGGAGTGCCGGGGTGTGTGCGGGGATGATGCGTGCGGGAGTGCCGGGGTGTGTGCGGGGATGATGCGTGCGGGAGTGCCGAGGTGTGTGCGGGGATGATGCGTGCGGGAGTGCCGGGGTGTGTGCGGGGATGATGCGTGCGGGAGTGCCGGGGTGTGTGCGGGGATGATGCGTGCGGGAGTGCCGAGGTGTGTGCGGGGATAATGCGTGCGGGAGTGCCGAGGTGTGTGCGGGGATGATGCGTGCGGGAGTGCCGGGGTGTGTGCGGGGATGATGCGTGCGGGAGTGCCGGGGTGTGTGCGGGGATGATGCGTGCGGGAGTGTCGGGGTGTGTGCGGGGATGATGCGTGCGGGAATGTCGGGGTGTGTGCGGGGATGATGCGTGCGGGAGTGCCGGGGTGTGTGCGGGGATGATGCGTGCGGGAGTGCCGAGGTGTGTGCGGGGATGATGCGTGCGGGAGTGCCGGGGTGTGTGCTGGGATGATGCGTGCGGGAGTGTCGGGGGGTGTGCGGGGATGATGCGTGCGGGAGTGCCGGGGTGTGTGCTGGGATGATGCCTGCGGGAGTGCCGGGGTGTGTGCGGGGATGATGCGTGCGGGAGTGTCGGGGTGTGTGCGGGGATGATGCGTGCGGGAGTGCCGGGGTGTGTGCGGGGATGATGCGTGCGGGAGTGTCGGGGGGTGTGCGGGGATGATGCGTGCGGGGGTGCCGGGGTGTGTGCGGGGATGATGCGTGCGGGAGTGCCGAGGTGTGTGCGGGGATGATGCGTGCGGGAGTGCCGGGGTGTGTGCGGGGATGATGCGTGCGGGAGTGCCGGGGTGTGTGCGGGGATGATGCATGCGGGAGTGCCGAGGTGTGTGCGGGGATGATGCGTGCGGGAGTGCCGAGGTGTGTGCGGGGATGATGCGTGCGGGAGTGCCGGGGTGTGTGCGGGGATGATGCGTGCGGGAGTGCCGGGGTGTGGGCGGGGATGATGCGTGCGGGAGTGTCGGGGTGTGTGCGGGGATGATGCGTGCAGGAGTGCCGGGGTGTGTGCGGGGATGATGCGTGCGGGAGTGCCGGGGTGTGTGCGGGGATGATGCGTGCGGGAGTGCCGAGGTGTGTGCGGGGATGATGCGTGCGGGAGTGCCGGGGTGTGTGCTGGGATGATGCATGTGGGAGTGTCGAGGGGTGTGCGGGGATGATGCGTGCGGGAGTGCGGGGGTGTGTGCGGGGATGATGCGTGCGGGAGTGCCGGGGTGTGTGCGGGGATGATGCGTGCGGGAGTGCCAAGGTGTGTGCGGGGATGATGCGTGCGGGAGTGCCGGAGTGTGTGCGGGAATGATGCGTGCGGGAGTGTCGGGGTGTGTGCGGGGATGATGCGTGCGGGAGTGCCGGGGTGTGTGCGGGGATGATGCGTGCGGGAGTGTCGGGGTGTGTGCGGGGATGATGCGTGCGGGAGTGTCGGGGTGTGTGCGGGGATGATGCGTGCGGGAGTGCCGGGGTGTGTGCGGGGATGATGCGTGTGGGAGTGCCGGGGTGTGTGCGGGGATGATGCGTGCGGGAGTGCCGAGGTGTGTGCGGGGATGATGCGTGCGGGAGTGCCGAGGTGTGTGCGGGGATGATGCGTGCGGGAGTGCCGGGGTGTGTGCGGGGATGATGCGTGCGGGAGTGCCGGGGTGTGTGCGGGGATGATGCGTGCGGGAGTGTCGGGGTGTGTGCGGGGATGATGCGTGCGGGAGTGGCGGGGTGTGTGCGGGGATGATGCGTGCGGGAGTGCCGGGGTGTGTGTGGGGATGATGCGTGCGGGAGTGCCGAGGTGTGTGCGGGGATGATGCGTGCGGGAGTGCCGGGGTGTGTGCTGGGATGATGCGTGCGGGAGTGTCGGGGGGTGTGCGGGGATGATGCGTGCGGGAGTGCCGGGGTGTGTGCGGGGATGATGCGTGCGGGAGTGCCGGGGTGTGTGCGGGGATGATGCGTGCGTTAGTGTCGGGGTGTGTGCGGGGATGATGCGTGCGGGAGTGCCGGGGTGTGTGCGGGGATGATGCGTGCGGGTGTGCCGGGGTGTGTGCGGGGATGATGCGTGCGGGAGTGTCGGGGTGTGTGCGGGGATGATGCGTGCGGGAGTGCCGGGGTGTGTGCGGGGATGATGCGTGCGGGAGTGCCGGGGTGTGTGCGGGGATGATGCGTGCGGGAGTGTCGGGGGGTGTGCGGGGATGATGCGTGCGGGAGTGCCGGGGTGTGTGCGGGGATGATGAGTGCGGGAGTGCCGAGGTGTGTGCGGGGATGATGCGTGCGGGAGTGCCGGGGTGTGTGCGGGGATGATGCGTGCGGGAGTGCCGGGGTGTGTGCGGGGATGATGCGTGCGGGAGTGCCGAGGTGTGTGCGGGGATGATGCGTGCGGGAGTGCCGGGGTGTGTGCGGGGATGATGCGTGCGGGAGTGTCGGGGTGTGTGCGGGGATGATGCGTGCGGGAGTGCCGGGGTGTGTGCGGGGATGATGCGTGCTTGAGTGCCGGGTTGTGTGCGGGGATGATGCGTGCGGGAGTGCCGGGGTGTGTGCGGGGATGATGCGTGCGGGAGTGCCGGGGTGTGTGCGGGGATGTTGCGTGCGGGAGTGCCGAGGTGTGTGCGGGGATGATGCATGCGGGAGTACCGGGGTGTGTGCGGGGATGATGCGTGCGGGAGTGTCGGGGTGTGTGCGGGGATGATGCGTGCGGGAGTGCCGGGGTGTGTGCGGGGATGATGCGTGCGGGAGTGTCGGGGTGTGTGCGGGGATGATGCGTGCGGGAGTGCCGGGGTGTGTGCGGGGATGATGCGTGCGGGAGTGTCGGGGTGTGTGCGGGGATGATGCGTGCGGGAGTGCCGGGGTGTGTGCGGGGATGATGCGTGCGGGAGTGTCGGGGTGTGTGCGGGGATGATGCGTGCGGGAGTGCCGGGGTGTGTGCGGGGATGATGCGTGCGGGAGTGCCCGGGTGTGTGCGGGGATGATGCGTGCGGGAGTGCCGAGGTGTGTGCGGGGATGATGCGTGCGGGAGTGCCGGGGTGTGTGCGGGGATGATGCGTGCGGGAGTGTCGGGGTGTGTGCGGCGATGATGCGTGCGGGAGTGCCGGGGTGTGTGCGGGGATGATGCGTGCGGGAGTGCCGGGGTGTGTGCGGTGATGATGCGTGCGGGAGTGCCGAGGTGTGTGCGGGGATGATGCGTGCGGGAGTGGCGGGGTGTGTGCGGGGACGATGCGTGCGGGAGTGCCGGGGTGTGTGCGGAGATGATGCGTGCGGGAGTGTCAGGATGTGTGCGGGGATGATGCGTGCGGGAGTGCAAGGGTGTGTGCGGGGATGATGCGTGCGGGAGTGTCGGGGTGTGTGCGGGGATGATGCGTGCGGGAGTGCAAGGGTGTGTGCGGGGATGATGCGTGCGGGAGTGTCGGGGGGTGTGCTGGGATGATGCGTGCGGGAGTGTCGGGGTGTGTGCGGGGATGATGCGTGCGGGAGTGCCGGGGTGTGTGCGGGGATGATGCGTGCGGGAGTGCCGGGGTGTGTGCGGGGATGATGCGTGCGGGAGTGCCGGGGTGTGTGCGGGGATGATGCGTGCGGGAGTGCCGAGGCGTGTGCGGGGATGATGCGTGCGGGAGTGCCGAGGCGTGTGCGGGGATGATGCATGCGGGAGTGCCGGGGTGTGTGCGGGGATGATGCGTGCGGGAGTGCCGAGGCGTGTGCGGGGATGATGCGTGCGGGAGTGCCGGGGTGTTGCGGGGATGATGTGTGCGGGAGTGCCGGGGTGTGTGCGGGGATGATGCGTGCGGGAGTGCCGAGGTGTGTGCGGGGATGATGCGTGCGGGAGTGTCCGGGTGTGTGCGGGGATGATGCGTGCGGGGATGATGCGTGCGGGAGTGCCGGGGTGTGTGCGGGGATGATGCGTGCAGGAGTGTCGGGGTGTGTGCGGGGATGATGCGTGCGGGAGTGCCGAGGTGTGTGCGAGGATGATGCGTGCGGGAGTGCCGGGGTGTGTGCGGGGATGATGCGTGCAGGCGTGTCGGGGTGTGTGCGGGGATGATGCGTGCGGGAGTGCCGAGGTGTGTGCGGGGATGATGCGTGCGGGAGTGTCGGGGTGTGTGCGGGGATGATGCGTGCGGGGATGATGCGTGCGGGAGTGCCGAGGTGTGTGCGGGGATGATGCGTGCGGGAGTGCCGAGGTGTGTGCGGGGATGATGCTTGCGGGAGTGCCGGGGGTGTGCGGGGATGATGCGTGCGGGAGTGCCGGGGTGTGTGCAGGGATGATGCGTGCGGGAGTGTCGGGGTGTGTGCGGGGATGATGCGTGCGGGAGTGCCGAGGCGTGTGCGGGGATGATGCGTGCGGGAGTGCCGGGGTGTGTGCGGGGATGATGCGTGCGGGAGTGCCGGGGTGTGTGCGGGGATGATGCGTGCGGGAGTGCCGAGGTGTGTGCGGGGATGATGCGTGCGGGCGTGTCGGGGTGTGTGCGGGGATGATGCGTGCGGGAGTGCCGAGGTGTCTGCGGGGATGATGCGTGCGGGAGTGTCGGGGTGTGTGCGGGGATGATGCGTGCGGGGATGATGCGTGCGGGAGTGCCGAGGTGTGTGCGGGGATGATGCGTGCGGGAGTGCCGAGGTGTGTGCGGGGATGATGCGTGCGGGAGTGCCGGGGGGTGTGCGGGGATGATGCGTGCGGGAGTGCCGGGGTGTGTGCGGGGATGATGCGTGCGGGAGTGTCGGGGTGTGTGCGGGGATGATGCGTGCGGGAGTGCCGAGGCGTGTGCGGGGATGATGCGTGCGGGAGTGCCGGGGTGTGTGCGGGGATGATGCGTGCGGGCGTGTCGGGGTGTGTGCGGGGATGATGTGTGCGGGAGTGCCGGGGTGTGTGCGGGGATGATGCGTGCGGGAGTGCCGGGGTGTGTGCGGGGATGATGCGTGCGGGAGTGCCGGGGTGTGTGCGGGGATGATGCGTGCGGGCGTGTCGGGGTGTGTGCGGGGATGATGCGTGCGGGAGTGCCGGGGTGTGTGCGGGGATGATGCGTGCGGGAGTGCCGGGGTGTGTGCGGGGATGATGCGTGCGGGAGTGCCGAGGTGTGTGCGGGGATGATGCGTGCGGGAGTGCCGGGGGGTGTGCGGGGATGATGCGTGCGGGAGTGCCGGGGTGTGTGCGGGGATGATGCGTGCGGGAGTGTCCGGGTGTGTGCGGGGATGATGCTTGCGGGAGTGCCGAGGCGTGTGCGGGGATGATGCGTGCGGGAGTGCCGGGGTGTGTGCGGGGATGATGCGTGCGGGCGTGTCGGGGTGTGTGCGGGGATGATGCGTGCGGGAGTGTCCGGGTGTGTGCGGGGATGATGCGTGCGGGAGTGCCGAGGCGTGTGCGGGGATGATGCGTGCGGGAGTGCCGGGGTGTGTGCGGGGATGATGCGTGCGGGAGTGCCGGGGTGTGTGCGGGGATGATGCGTGCGGGAGTGCCGAGGTGTGTGCGGGGATGATGCGTGCGGGCGTGTCGGGGTGTGTGCGGGGATGATGCGTGCGGGAGTGTCCGGGTGTGTGCGGGGATGATGCGTGCGGGAGTGCCGAGGCGTGTGCGGGGATGATGTGTGCGGGAGTGCCGGGGTGTGTGCGGGGATGATGCGTGCGGGAGTGCCGGGGTGTGTGCGGGGATGATGCGTGCGGGAGTGCCGTGGTGTGTGCGGGGATGATGCGTGCGGGCGTGTCGGGGTGTGTGCGGGGATGATGCGTGCGGGAGTGCCGGGGTGTGTGCGGGGATGATGCGTGCGGGAGTGCCGGGGTGTGTGCGGGGATGATGCGTGCGGGAGTGCCGAGGTGTGTGCGGGGATGATGCGTGCGGGAGTGCCGGGGGGTGTGCGGGGATGATGCGTGCGGGAGTGCCGGGGTGTGTGCGGGGATGATGCGTGCGGGAGTGTCCGGGTGTGTGCGGGGATGATGCGTGCGGGAGTGCCGAGGCGTGTGCGGGGATGATGCGTGTGGGAGTTCCGGGGTGTGTGCGGGGATGATGCGTGCGGGCGTGTCGGGGTGTGTGCGGGGATGATGCGTGCGGGAGTGTCCGGGTGTGTGCGGGGATGATGCGTGCGGGAGTGCCGAGGCGTGTGCGGGGATGATGCGTGCGGGAGTGCCGGGGTGTGTGCGGGGATGATGCGTGCGGGCGTGTCGGGGTGTGTGCGGGGATGATGTGTGCGGGAGTGCCGGGGTGTGTGCGGGGATGATGCGTGCGGGAGTGCCGGGGTGTGTGCGGGGATGATGCGTGCGGGAGTGCCGTGGTGTGTGCGGGGATGATGCGTGCGGGCGTGTCGGGGTGTGTGCGGGGATGATGCGTGCGGGAGTGCCGGGGTGTGTGCGGGGATGATGCGTGCGGGAGTGCCGGGGTGTGTGCGGGGATGATGCGTGCGGGAGTGCCGAGGTGTGTGCGGGGATGATGCGTGCGGGAGTGCCGGGGGGTGTGCGGGGATGATGCGTGCGGGAGTGCCGGGGTGTGTGCGGGGATGATGCGTGCGGGAGTGTCCGGGTGTGTGCGGGGATGATGCGTGCGGGAGTGCCGAGGCGTGTGCGGGGATGATGCGTGCGGGAGTGCCGGGGTGTGTGCGGGGATGATGCGTGCGGGCGTGTCGGGGTGTGTGCGGGGATGATGCGTGCGGGAGTGTCCGGGTGTGTGCGGGGATGATGCGTGCGGGAGTGCCGAGGCGTGTGCGGGGATGATGCGTGCGGGAGTGCCGGGGTGTGTGCGGGGATGATGCGTGCGGGCGTGTCGGGGTGTGTGCGGGGATGATGTGTGCGGGAGTGCCAGTGTATTTGCGGTGATGACGGGGTCTCTCCCTCTCTCTCAGTTTTTAAACTATCGCATCAGTTTTTACACACTCGGACACGGATCCGTTGCATCAGGCACAAACTGCATTGTTCCTGATTGCAAAAAACTGATGTGTGAAAGTAGCCTTAGAGGTGCTTCAGCAGATCAATGCCGTGTCCTACAAGTTGAAGCTTCCAGCCTCCTTACGTATTAGAACACGTTCCATGTGTTTCTCTGACTGTCGTCCTGACCCGCTACTTCAGGAATCTTGGTCCCTTGCCTCCACCGGTCAGTGCTAAAAACGTCTGAGGTAAAATCCATCCTCGTCGTAAAAAGAGTACTACGTAAAACACTCTTCTTAGGGCCGTTTCACACATCCGGAATTTTGCCGGATTACCGGATCCGGCACACTTTAGTACAGTGTAATACAGTACAATGGCATCGCGGCAAACTCCAGTCACATGCTGTCATGTGACCGGAGGTTGCCATGATGCCATTGTACAGTATTACACTGTACTGGAGTGTGCCGGATCCGTAATCCAGCGAAATGCCGGCCGGTTGTGTGAAACGGCCTTTAGTGGATTGGAATGGATTTGGTCCTAAGGAGAGATCATGGGAACCCAAGGAGAATATTAATGCCCCCCTTCTTAAGAGATTCCTGGAAAAGGGGGTCATAAAGGAGACTGAAAGGCACTAGGTATTTGAGGCACCCTATCCTTATGGAGGTTGCCTGGGTATCGTGGTCTATCCTAGTGATGTGTTGTCAGGTCCCTTGCCCTTATGCTGCTGCTGTTTTGTTGTTGCTAACATGAGCCTGTATCTGTTCCCTTCGTGTGTGCTGCACCTGTCAGTATCTGCTGTCCAGTCTGTATCTGCCTTCCTGGCTGCACCCGACCTTCAGAGACTGTCTGTGTCCCTTTCCTGACCGCTGGGGCCAGCTGTCCCAGTACTCTGACTCCCTGAGTAGCACCTGGTTGCTACTGGCAGCAAAGTCCATCATCACCATCAGAGGCTTTGGTGAAAACCCGGTGTGCGCCTAGTTACTAGAGTTGAGCGCGGTTCTAGGTTCGAGGTTCTCCAGTTCTAGGCTCGAGTGATTTTGGGGCCTGTTCTAGATCGAACTAGAACTCGAGCTTTTTGCAAAAACTCGATAGTTCTAGAAACGTTCGAGAACGGTTCTAGCAGCAAAAAAACAGCTAATTCCTAGCTGGCTTTCCGCTGTAATAGTGTAAGTCACTCTGTGACTCACACTATTATGACATTTCAGTGTATAGTGTGCGTGAACAGCGCCTTCAGATCACTGCTGTTTGTATAATGGAGATCGCCATTTTTTTTTTTTCCTTGTCTTCCTTCCCTAAGCGCGCGCGTCTTGTGGGGCGGGCCATTATGTCAGCCAATCCCAGACACACACACAGCTAAGTGGACTTTTAGCCAGAGAAGCAACGGCATGTGTGATAGGATGTCCATGTCACATGTCCCTGCATTATAAAAACGAGTATCTGCCCGTCCGGACGCCATTATCTCTTCTGCGTCCTTGGTGTCAGTCATCACTGTCGCAGCTCCGTCTTGAGTCCTATCGCTGATACAGCTGTATGCGCTCCATACACAGCGCTGGACAGCTTAGGGATAGCACTTTCTATAAGTCCTTTTAAGGGCTCAAACCGGCAGGGTCAGAGCCATAGGTGACAGGTCCTGAAAACAGCGACAGCGTCTGTGTAGCCAAGGTCAGGGATTTCCTGCATTTCCCTATTAGGAGGGAATAGAAAGGCAGGCTTCCATTCCTCTACCCAGAGCCCCACAATCCTGGCACTGTACCCTCCTGTCCTCTGCACACTCCAACTAATTATAACTAAGCCATTATACTAGCAAACACTCAGTGTACCTAGTGGCATCCTAAACGTGGCTATTGGACTTTGCTATAGTCCCACTAGTGCAAAGACATTTGCAGAGCGCGTCTGCCTGCATTGCACACTCCAACTCATTATAACTAAGCCATTATACTAGCAAACAGTCAGTGTACCTAGTGGCATCCTAAACGTGGCTATTGTACTTTTGTGTAGTCACACTAGTGCAAAGACATTTGCAGCACCTCTACCTGCATTGCACACTCCAACTCATTATAACTAAGCCATTATACTAGCAAACAGTCAGTGTACCTAGTGGCATCCTAAACGTGGCTATTGTACTTTTGTGTAGTCACACTAGTGGAAAGATATTTGCAGCACGTCTGCCTGCATTGCACACTCAAACTCTTTTTAACTAAGCCATTATACTAGCAAACAGTCATTGTACCTAGTGTGGCATCCTAAACGTGGCTATTGGACTTTTGTGTAGTCACACTAGTGGAAAGATATTTGCAGCACGTCTGCCTGCATTGCACACTCCAACTCTTTTTAACTAAGCCATTATACTAGCAAACAGTCAGTGTACCTAGTGGCATCCTAAACGTGGCTATTGTACTTTTGTGTAGTCACACTAGTGGAAAGATATTTGCAGCACGTCTGCCTGCATTGCACACTCCAACTCTTTTTAACTAAGCCATTATACTAGCAAACAGTCAGTGTACCTAGTGGCATCCTAAACGTGGCTATTGGACTTTTGTGTAGTCACACTAGTGGAAAGATATTTGCAGCACGTCTGCCTGCATTGCACACTCCAACTCTTTTTAACTAAGCCATTATACTAGCAAACAGTCAGTGTACCTAGTGGCATCCTAAACGTGGCTATTGTACTTTTGTGTAGTCACACTAGTGGAAAGATATTTGCAGCACGTCTGCCTGCATTGCACACTCAAACTCTTTTTAACTAAGCCATTATACTAGCAAACAGTCAGTGTACCTAGTGGCATCCTAAACGTGGCTATTGGACTTTGCTATAGTCCCACTAGTGCAAAGATATTTGCAGCACGTCTGCCTGCATTGCACACTCCAACTCATTATAACTAAGCCATTATACTAGCAAACACTCAGTGTACCTACTGGCATCCTAAACGTGGCTATTGGACTGTTGTCTAGTCACACTACTGCAAACACATTTGCAGCACCTCTGCCTGCATTGCACACTCCAACTCATTATAACTAAGCCATTATACTAGCAAACACTCAGTGTACCTAGTGACATCCTAAAAGTGGCTATTGGACTTTTATCTAGTCACACTATTGCAAAGATATTTGCAGCACGTCTGCCTGCATTGCACACTCAAACTCTTTTTAACTAAGCCATTATACTAGCAAACAGTCATTGTACCTAGTGTGGCATCCTAAACGTGGCTATTGGACTTTTGTGTAGTCACACTAGTGGAAAGATATTTGCAGCACGTCTGCTTGCATTGCACACTCAAACTCTTTTTAACTAAGCCATTATACTAGCAAACAGTCAGTGTACCTAGTGGCATCCTAAACGTGGCTATTGTACTTTTGTGTAGTCACACTAGTGGAAAGATATTTGCAGCACGTCTGCCTGCATTGCACACTCAAACTCTTTTTAACTAAGCCATTATACTAGCAAACAGTCAGTGTACCTAGTGGCATCCTAAACGTGGCTATTGGACTTTGCTATAGTCCCACTAGTGCAAAGACATTTGCAGCACCTCTGCCTGCATTGCACACTCCAACTCATTATAACTAAGCCATTATACTAGCAAACACTCAGTGTACCTAGTGGCATCCTAAACGTGGCTATTGGACTGTTGTCTAGTCACACTAGTGCAAACACATTTGCAGCACCTCTGCCTGCATTGCACACTCCAACTCATTATAACTAAGCCATTATACTAGCAAACAGTCAGTGTACCTAGTGGCATCCTAAAAGTGGCTATTGGACTTTTGTGTAGTCACACTAGTGGAAAGATATTTGCAGCACGTCTGCCTGCATTGCACACGCCAACTCTTTTTAACTAAGCCATTATACTAGCAAACACTCAGTGTACCTAGTGGCATACAAGAAGTGGCTGTTGTACTCCATTAGTGCCCCACTGGTGCAAATCTATGTGCAGCACCTCTGCATGACACCCTCCTGCTCTGTTTTTAATAAGCTTTAATGATAGCAAAAAATACTGCCATTTAGTGGCATCATAGAACTGGCTGTTGTATTCCATTAGTGCCCCACTGGTGCCAAGCTATTTCTAGCACCTCTGCATGACACCCTCCTGCTCTGTTTTTAATAAGCTATAATGATAGCAAAAAATACTGCAACTTAGTGGTATACAAAAAATGCCTGTAGGACTCCTTTATTGTGCCACTGGTGGCAAGCAATCTCAAGCACCTCTGCATTCTACCCTCATGCACATTTTGCTATGCTAATTTTATAGCAAACTCAGGGAATTCCTTGCTGCATTTGATCATTAGGAGGGATAGAAAGTGAGGCTTCTTTTACTGTCCTGGTACCCACAGAACACGGCCCCTGTACCCATCTGTCCACTTTTGCCACGCTATTTAATTTGCACAAAGAGCTGACTCTTTTTCTGCCTTCCTAAAATTGTCTGTAATACTAAGTTAGTGTTCCTTTGCTGCCAAGCAAGGTACACCACATGTGCATTCTACACTCCTTTCCATTTCTGGAATGCAATTATTAACTGCAGGTAGTCCAGGCAATCTGTGACGAAGGTGCAGGCGTGGATATAATGTAGCCTGCATCCAATGATGGTTCTCTCGATGTCTGACAGCTCAACAATACCTTCTGTTTCCACTTCCAAAACAAGTGATGACCTGCCAATCACACTCCCTGTTGCGGGTAAAGGAGTGGAAGTTCAGTGTGAAAAACCATGTGTGACTGCTGTCCCCACAGTCACAGAAGATGAAGAGCACGCAGATGCACTTGATGGGGCAGGCGGTGGTTGCACAGGCACGCTAGGCCGCATTGTAGCACAGTGAAATTCACATTGCGACTTATGCTTCATTTTAAGTCGTGTACAGGGTGGGCTCCCCAGTATGCAGCAAAACCAGGCAACAGGAAAAGGACTCTAGGCAGTTGGGTTGATAAATGATTGTTTAACTTTACCAAAACAAACAATAAGAACCATGCATACAATTTAAATAATTGAACAATCTATTCTGTTGCCTACTACCTGCTAATCCCTCTGTGTAGCAGTAATTGTGTGTTTGTGCGTGTGTGTGTGTGTGTGTGCGAACACGACTTACCAGTGGCGCATCACAAGAGCTTCCAAGTTACCTACCTAAACATAGACAAAACACATTACCCCCCCTGAATACCCTTGTTAGCTGAAGCCTCACAGATAATGCAGATGATAACAGTGTGAATGCAAACCACACAGCTCTGCAACACAGTCATGGAAATCTTGAAAAGCAACAGTCAATGCAAACATGTGTTGCTGTCCCTCTATGATTTAAACTGTATGTGACAATTTGACAGTGCAGAGGCAGCAAGTCTTATTGTCTACAAATAGTCGGCCTACCCAGAACAGATATGTGTTTTGCTAATAAAACAAAGTGTTGCGTGCCCGCATTATTGTCTGGGCACAGCCTACCGTACCCGGGTACTGTGATGTCCAGTTGCCAGAAATACAGACTTTACGCTCCTCTCATGGTAAACAGTATAGAAGGCACCGTAAGAATGTTGGTCTGTGGCACAGGATGCTGCTCACTGAAGTTACAGTGCTCATCATCAAAGTACAACACAACTCCCCTCACAATTGAACGAACTGTTTCCGCGGTTGCTCCTTGCTGTAACACACACCTTTAGCTTTTCCTTCTGTTCATAGACAGCATCTCCAAGTCCACCCCCGAAGAGCAATTTTCTATTGCTATAGTGACCAAAGGCAGTTCCAAAAAAAACAGCAGCCCCTTGTGTGTAGTCTGCAACAATGCATGCAATGAACGGCAAATAAGCATATTGCGTTGACAGTTGCTAAAGCTGAGCCATACACCTTCACGCTGTCATTTTATATTTATGTGATACTTCATGGAGGAAGTACTCAAAACTGTGAGTTTTTGCCTTCTTCTTACAGATTGTTGACAAATCTTACAGATTCCATGACTTTGGTGATCCTTTGCGATGTCCAAAAATTCACAGGCTAGGAAAGGCTTACAGCCCATGCGACCTGCATAGCCAACACGACATCTGCTCAGAGTCAAAGTTGTGGTCCAGGATTCAGTTGTTGACGTGCTTCCAGTACTTTGTCTCTGGCCAGGAAGACGCAACGTAACCTCGTCGTCAGTAGCATCCTCCTCCACCTCCTCTGCTGACCTCATCGACTGGCTGACTTTGGTTTGACACTAAGTGTTGTCTCCAACCTCATCAATAACCCTGTGTGTTTTCATTCCCCTCGTCCTGAGTCCTCCGAGACAACCTCTTCCTGCCCTGACCGAATAGTAAAGTTGTCCTTCCAATCAGGTATCTGTGCTCCTCATCATGTTCCCCATTGTCTCCACCAGGAGGATTTACTTTTTGGAAATGAGGGTTTAGATTAGGCTCAGCACCTTCTTCATCGGGGCCTGGATCCCAGTCACAAAGCTTCAGGCTATCTGCGCAGATCATTTCCCCTGTCTCATGGAACTCGCTACCTCAACACGTTAGATTATCTGCTACACACGCAAGCTTTAAACTGAATCTTAAAA
This sequence comes from Anomaloglossus baeobatrachus, assembly GCF_048569485.1. Taxonomy (NCBI): domain Eukaryota; kingdom Metazoa; phylum Chordata; class Amphibia; order Anura; family Aromobatidae; genus Anomaloglossus; species Anomaloglossus baeobatrachus. The sequence goes on along the minus strand of NC_134355.1, from coordinate 972,470 downwards.
CTCATCTGTTCAGAAATGACTATAACCTTCAATGACACCACCACCATACGTACTTGACGCTCAACCTAAACAACTCCTACTGTCTCCTCACAAAAATCCTTTAGAATGTAATCCTGCAAGGGCAGGGCCCTCTTCCCTCTGTACCAGTCTGTCTATAGTTACTTGTATATGTATTCTGTATGTAACCCCCTTCTCATCTACAGCACCATGGAATCAATGGTGCTCTATAAATAAATAATGATAAAAATAATAATAACTTCCTTGTCTGTACTCATTGCAGCTTTGGAGCAGACCTCTGATTCCCAGGCTATAGTGCGACTGAACAGCTATGCAAACTCAACCATCTCTGTCACCCCATACTCAGCAGGGCTGGTGGAAACTTGAGAGCTGTTAGGAAGCAAGTGCGATTGGATTGACACCACAGAGGAATGGAGTATTTGGGATCTTGAAATTGGGTTGGAGGAGAGGCCACTTTATGGAGCAATTCAGATCCATTGAAGCAGCTGCTGATTTGGCCTCATCTACATTTGTTAGCGATGGTCGTGTCCAGGAAAAAAGGGATCATATCAGATTATCCATGGGAAGAAGTACACCTGTTCTTTTTGATGTTATTTGTTGTTACAAAACGGTGACGCCTTAAACGCAAGCAGCCTGCTGCGGTTTCAGTTGCGCCCAGGCATCAGCTGCCATTTAGGCCTGTGCCTTGGGTTGTCCAGCTGGCTGCTTTCTCCTCCACGTGTAAGTGTGGAGAGGCAGCTAGTGCGCATGCGTGTGACGAATTACCCCAGCCGCAGCCTAACTCCAGTGTTTCGCCTAGTGAGTATGCTCAGCCTGACTGTGCCATTCCTGAGGCTAAGTCTTCATTTCGGGCTACAGCGCATGCTCCCACACTTAGTGCGAAAAGCCTCTTTGCACAGGTACTTGCACTCCGTGCCGGGTCTAAGTCCTGTGTTGTGCATAGACACCATGCTAAAGCTGATAGTCTTTTTTCAGAGACTGTATTTCATGCAACTGACCATGGTCAGGCACTTACTGCATCAGAAACTAGATCCGGTAATGAACTCTTTGGCCCTGCCCCTGATGTGGGGGGCCCATTTAGACCACAGGGCATCAGGTGTCCTGACGATGTGGCCAGGCCACTCCCAAATGGCTTGCAGAGGCCCGCCCCTATGACTTGTCACCTCATTATTGATGGTCAGACGATGACTGGTGAGGTGTTTGTGTCATAACAGCCATGAGGTCATCATTTAAGTTGCGGTTCCAAATAGGACGCTAGTTATGCCACTCATGACGTATCACTCTGCTTTTGTCTCCAGGAGGTGCATTGTGGTCCACCCTGGTTTGGGGCGGACCCAGGTTATAGAAGGGGCTGGAGACAACAAGGAGGTGCGCAGTCTTCTATTATGCTCCGAAAGAGCACACCTCCATGTGTTGAACCCATTGCGGCTTTAGGCCAGAGGTAGGCAGGGATAGGGCGTCGATGCAGGCCACCACCACAGTTGGTAACGCAGAACGGTTAAGACCAGCTCCTGTCCTACAAGTCCTGCTTGTGCAGCCCAGTGGCATTAACAGGCCTGCTGCTGCTGATGCGCCTGCTGTCCACAGGTGTGGCCCCAATGCACACGGTCAGCGTACTGAATGGCCCCTGTGATGTTAACAGGGAGTTCCTGGGCTGGGTGGGCGTGTGGACCCTGTGACGCTAACAGGGCTCCCAGTCTCCAGATCCGAATGGCGTCTAACTCGGTTCAGGATACTATTAGTTTCATAGCCACACAGCTTTGTATCCTCCACCAAACCTTCCAGTTGCCAGCCTCTCCTTTTCCATCTGGGAGCACGGTGGACACTGACTGCTGATGGGGACATATACCTTTCTCTTTCTTTTCTTATTAATTTTCGTTATATAGCGGTAACATAGTATATACCACCTTATCCAAATCTGCCAGTCCCACCGTAACAGATGGTGTTTCTTCATCAAATGTTACTTTTGCTTAACCACAAAACCCACGAACCAAAACTTTTTTCCCCTTTCCAACACACCTGTTCCCCTTTTCACCCGCATCTGTCCTTTTTCAACTCATTTTGTATATGACCAAAAGTGCAACTCTGCAGGGACACCGTACTCAATGCCATCTCAGCACAGCAGTCAGCCCTCGGTCCCTCAGATGTGGACAAGTAAAAGACCATTTCCTCCTATCCATGACAAAGCGTTGAGATTCACTCTGTGCAGCACTGGTGTTTAGTGGAAAAGCAGATCGAAGATTGCGTAACACCTTCTGAAGATACTCCTGTATACGTGCGTCCCTTTATATGGCATGAATTTTTTCGCCAAATTTTGTCTTGTACCGGGGATGTAACAGTGTGGCAACCCAGTAGTTAGCATTACTTCGAATTCGTACAATCCGAGGGTCATGTTGTAGGTAGTGCAGCAAGAAGACGCTCATGTGTCTTGTGCATCCAGGAGGACCAAGTCCTTGGTGTGTTGGTGGCAGAGAGGTGAGAATCGTGCCTCCTTCCTCTGCCCTCTCCCCCCAACCTCACACAACCGAAATGTGAGCAAGCTCTCACTCATCTGCTGAGTCTTCCATGCCCATTGCAAGTTCGTCCTCCATTTCTTCATGGCTCCTGCACCTTCCTCAACAATTTTTGCTGATACTATGCGCCCTTGTTAATCCCTCTCCCTCACCATGACTGCCGCATAGGTGCCGCTGACCATCTGGACCTCGTAGATCTTGTTATCCCTTCCGCATATGACTCCTCCTGTACTTCCTCCCCTTCCTCTTGTCCCAACACCTGACTCCGAATAATAATTACAGTGTGCTCCATCATGTAGATGACCAGAATTGTCACGCTGAGAATGGCATCGCCAGTGCTAAACATCTTCGTCGACATTTGGAAACTGTGTAGAAGGGTGCATAGGTCCTTGATCTGACACCACTCCAGCAGCGTGATCTGCACCACTTCTGGATCAAGTTAGCCCAGGGTATATGTCATACCGTATTGCAGCAGGGTTCGGCGGTGCTGCCACAAACGCTGCAACATGTGCAGATTCAAATTCCTGCGTGTCGGAACATCGCATTTCCGGCGTTTAACCGCCAGACCCTAAGACTTCCGGAGCGATGAAAGTTGTTGAGCTGCTGGGTGCGAAGGATGAAAGTGAGCACATAGCAGCGTGCCCGCTGCACAAGGCCATGTAGGCCGGGATGGTATTTTAAAAATTGCTGGAGAATCAGATTCAACACGTGAGCCATACAAGGCCCGTGTGTCACATTGCCCTGACGAAGGGCCGCAGACAGGTTTGCATCATTGCCGCACACGGCTGTTAAGTCACCAACGTAGTCCACTCAATCAATTTGTACTCTGGTCACAATGGGAAGACACCACACCCTTTTTTAGGCCCCTCCTGTCTGCAGACCACTGCCAGACAAAGCTATGAACCTCTTGTTACTGTTACCCCCAGTTCAGTTTTATGAGTTTGTGTGCTTGTTACCTGACTACGTTTCCTGCTTGCTGTTTATGTACCTCGTTGGCCGATCCGCACTTCACCTCTGCTTGTTTTCTGATTAAGTCCTGGCCATCCCATTCTGTTCCTCTTCCTCAATTAATGTTTTTGAACCTGCATGACTACTATTCTCTGGAACTGCAGCCTTCCACAGGTATTGATCAACTTGGGCCCTGTGTAATTCCAAATCACTGTATAGGGGTGTGAGGCAAACCCTGGGATATGAAGATGAATTATGACTTCCAGTCATAATCGCTCTCATCACTCCCTGGCAGTGCCCCCTCCCTTCTTGTTCTCAATGTCCACCATCTGGGAAGGTGTCACATCCCAGCAACACATCCCATGGCCATCTCCTGTGATATGGAGATTAGGTGATGTGGGAACAATGGACACAGGATGACTCCCTGCCGTGACCCTGTAGTAGGGGCTGCTATCTAGTTAGCAAGGCTATGGAAGTATCCAGACAGAACGACTCCAGTAAAAAATGGTTCATATCTCGCAAGCCATATTTCCGATAAATATGGCAACCATAAAAATGGTGTCTCCGCATGCGGACGATGCTGGCACACCCTTTTTATGGGAGCAGGACCTGGGGAAATACCCCAGGCGTGATATCAGCCAATGTGGAACTAGTAGACAAGTCATGAGTCCTCTCATTCTGTAGCTAAATTCATAGCTGTCACAATGAGAGCGTCGGCGTCCGCCTACGACGCTCCCAGGCCAAGTTATGGCCATATTCCATGTTGTGGATTTTGTCCATAACTCCAGCCAGGGGTGGAGCAGTGCTCCCTCTGAGGTCACTAAGGTAGGAGGGGACCTGGATTTGCCCAGGTTGATAACCCTACTTCGGCCATTTTCCAGTGTTCTTTTGCTCGGGGGCCTGGTTGGGAAAGACCTGTGAGGGAGTTCCTGGAAACCTGGTCTACAGCGCCCCCCTGTGGCCAGACGCACAAGGTAACTGCTGGAACTGTGTATGCCTGTTTGTAAACCATGCTTTATCTGTAACTGTACTCTGACCTATGTATATTCTGTAGCTCTCCTATTGTATATATTGTAGTTTCTAGTGTGGCTTTAGGCCGATTAAATTATATAATTAATCTTGGGCTGTTCTGTTATCTCGATCTTGAATCCCACGTCTGTGTGTTCGGCTAATAGTTACCGTGAAGCGGTTGGTGGCAGCGAGTTGTGCCAAGGATTATTGTGGGGAGGCCAGTGAGATTCGGGGAGGTTTTATATATTCCGCCCGCGGAGGTCGGGGGAATATATACCCTACTCTCACCGGGGACCCTTCAATAATCGGCATAAGTAGTATAGCGGCCTCCTTGCTTATTGTCGGGCAATTCCATAATTGGCCTGACTATAAGAGGGGCGCTAGAGAGCGCGTCACGTGCTCTGTCTGTCGGTCGGGAGGTATAAAGGAGGGGTGACCCCCACTTGTTACCCCCCGATTGTGACGTACTGGTAGCCAGCGCGGGGGATTTCTGAGTGACCCCCCCGGTGGTTTGTGACATATTGGTGGCAAGCGGTGGGATCGAGATAATAGTGTGTGTGAGTGTGAGACCCATACTCCCAGACACTAAAGACTGCCTGCAGCAGCTGTGGCTGCTGGGGTCTTCAGACTAGCTCAACACTAGAGTGTCAGAGTGCAGATACTGTAAGGTGTGTGGAGGCATCAGGTGTCAGTTCTGTGTCAGTGACCAAAAGTCTGCAAGAATGGCTGATGGCACCAGGAGCAGAGCTAGGCAACTGGCCAATGCTAAAGCAGGAGCCGAAGAGAGGGAGGACGGTGCTGTGGACAGTAATGAGGAGGTTGTCCACGAGCCCTCCAAGAGCCCGACGCCAGAGAACAGCTCTGCAGAGGACATTGCACAACCTGGCAATTATGGACAAGATGAGGAGCAGCTCACCCAAGGGTCCTCAACGAGCCAGATGCCAGCCCTCCGCTCTGCAATGGACAGTGAATCACCTGGCTCTGCAGCGTGCCGCAGATCACCACTTGCCAATCCCTCCGGCCTGAGAGGTGCAGAGGCCCTCCTTCAAGCTGCCTTGGCCAGGCTTATGGCTGGAGACCGGGATACCTACGAGATACTCATGGCCGAGCGTGAGCGACAGGCAGCGCGTGACGCTGAGGCTGCGGAGCGGCAAGCAGCACGTGAAGAGCGCCAGGCAGAGCGTGAGGCTGCGGAGCGACAGCAACAGGCAGAGCGTGACTACCAGCTGCAGCTAGCTCAGCTCCGGCCCTCATCAGCCACATGTGACCTTCAAAACACCAAACTTCCAAAGGTCCGTGTTGAGGACTTCCCAGTGCTGGAGAAGGATGGAGACTTGGACTCTTTCTTGACTGCTTTTGAACGGACTTGCTTGCAGCACCATCTGGACAAGGATCAGTGGGCCAAATACCTGACCCCCCGTCTAAGGGGTAAGGCCCTGGATATCCTTGGGGACTTGCCTGCTGAGGCAGATCAGGGCTACGACACCATCAAGCGGGCCCTGATCCAACAGTACAACCTCACTCCGGAGTCCTACTGCAAGAAGTTCCGGACCCTGCAAAAGGGACCAAAGGACTCTTGGGCTGACCACCGGCGGGCACTTGCCCGAGCTGCCGACCACTGGACCCAAGGCCTGCAGCTTTCCACCGGACCGGAGATCCTGGACTTGTTCATCACGGAGCAACTCTTGTGGAACTGCCCTGAGGATCTCCGCCAGTTCATCCGAGACCAGAAGCCAAAGGGGTCCATGGCTACAGCTGCCCTGGCCGATGACTACACCAACAATCGGGCTCCTGAGGCCAGGAGAGCAGCCACCAGCAGCACCTGGAGAGGGGGTAAGATGAATTCTACGACTGCCCCACCTGTCCCTAGACTGCAGGGGGTGCCCCCCTCAACTCCCCTCTCCAGGCCCGTGGCAGAACCAAGACGGTGCCACCAGTGCAACCTACCTGGACACTTCCAGGCCATGTGCCCTCAGCGTCCCAAGGCCCCGGCTCCGTCCCCGTCCCAAGGGCCGCCCAAGGTGTATTGTGTGGGTGGGGGTGGTGGTAGGTCCCTGGACAGCTTCCAACCTGTCACCGTCGGCCGGTCTGTGACCATAGGATTGCGAGACAGCGCCTCGGAGGTGACTCTGGTGCGGCCTGGGATGGTGTCCCCCCAAGACTTGATCCCTGGAAAAACCCTCGCTGTCTCCGGGATTGGAGGCATTGACCCGGCGCTGCCTGTTGCTGACATTTATGTGGACTGGGGCGCAGGGCGAGGGGTGAGGGAGGTGGGGGTAACTGATCGGATCCCTGCAAACGTGCTACTTGGGACAGATTTGGGGCAGATAACCTCCCAGTTTGGGCCCCCCCCAAGGGCTGAACCTTCAGCCCGTACTGACATGACTCCTAACAATGTTAATGTGTTATCTATGAATGATGTAAGGGAGGAGGGAGTGAACTCTGATATTTCTGCTTGCATAGACACCATAGACACACACTCAGCTGCAGCTGTGACAGGGGAGGGGGTCAGAGAAAGGTGTGACAATGCCTCTACAAGTAACTAGCCAGTGAGCTGGGATCTGTTGCCCTCTGCAGGGATAAGCAGAGAGCAGGGTGCTGCAGGGGGAGGACCAGTGTGTGGGGTGGGGGCTACCACAGCAAATGTGGGGTCCCCAGAGATTTCACAGCGGGGTTCTGTTGCTGCAGGAGGGGAACAGGCAGGTGAGATTGGGGCCGGTCCAGGAGCGGAAGTGCTCCCAGGTAAGATCTCGGTGCATGGTTCCCCCACAACCGGGGTGTCAGGAAGCCAGGTAGGTCTGCCTGAACCGGCGACTTGGTCAGGAACGGAGGAGGAGCAGGCACGACCCACGGTCGCAGCGGCTGTGGCCGCTGTCACCCGCAGTGGGAGTGCTGGAAGCCAAGGGGCCTCCCGGAGGTCCGATAGCTCTTCCCCTTCTGACCAAGTGGCAGCCGAGTCAGGTGAAGGCCAGGACACAGGTCCCGGGGTACTGAATGAAGATGTGACAGTCTCGTCGATTCTGGCCACATCTAGTCAGGGGTTTCAGGCAGCGTTAGAAGCTGACGACAGCCTGAAAGCTCTTAAGGAGCAGGCGGCACAGCCTCCCTCGGACTCGGACCCGGAGCGAGTGGTCTGGGACCAAGGACGGTTGTACCGGGCCACGGTCCAGCAGGGTTCACCGGAGGCGTGGCCCAGGGACCGACAGTTGGTGATACCCTATCCGTTCCGGACGGAGTTGTTGCGGATCGCACATGAGATTCCGATGGCCGGACACCTAGGGATCGCTAAGACCAAGGCCAGGTTAAACCAGCATTTCTACTGGCCAAAAATGGGGGCCGATGTGGCTGCCTACTGCCGTTCGTGTGAAACCTGTCAGAGAGTGGGGAAGGCGGGGCCACACCCCAAAGCCCCACTAGTATCTCTGCCAATCATCGATGAGCCTTTCAGGAGGGTGGCTGTGGATCTGGTCGGCCCGCTGGCCATCCCCAGCAGCTCCGGGAAACGCTTCATACTGACGGTAGTGGACTATGCCACCCGGTACCCAGAAGCAGTGGCCTTGTCGTCCATTCGGGCTGACAAGGTGGCCACCGCATTGCTGGAGATTTTCTCCCGAGTGGGTTTTCCCCAGGAAATGCTCACTGACCGGGGGACCCAATTCATGTCCCAGCTGATGGAGGCCCTCTGTAAGCAAGTCCAGGTGCGACATCTGGTGGCCAGCCCGTACCATCCACAGACTAATGGCCTGTGCGAGCGGTTTAATGGCACCTTAAAGCAGATGCTTAAGATGTTGGTCGACTCCCATGGGCGTGACTGGGAGCGGTATCTCCCACACCTGTTATTTGCTTACCGGGAGGTTCCACAGGCCTCAACAGGATTCTCACCGTTTGAGCTCCTGTACGGGCGACGTGTGCGGGGCCCCTGGCTCTGGTGAAAGAGGCTTGGGAAGGGGATTTGGCCACCCCTGGAGTGTCGGTTATCGAGTATGTCATGCGCTTCCGGACAAAATGCAGGCCTTGACGCAACTGGTACACGACAATATGGCTCAAGCCCAGGCCGATCAGAAGCGTTGGTACGACCAGAACGCTTGTGAGAGGACCTACCAAGTGGGTCAAAGGGTGTGGGTACTGGTCCCCGTACCACAGGACAAGCTTCAGGCAGCCTGGGAAGGCCCATACCTCGTGTACCAGCAGCTCAACCCTGTAACGTACCTGGTCACCCTGGACCCTGCCCGTGGAAGGCGGAAGCCCTTCCATGTGAACATGATGAAGGCACATCATGAGCGGGAGGCATGTGCACTCCCGGTGTGCAACCTGCCCGAGGAGGGAGAAGCGGAAACCCTCTTGGATATGCTAGCCCAGGTTAGGGCAGGCGGATCCATTGAGGATGTGGAGGTTGGCCACCAGCTCTTGGAGGACCAACGGTCCCAGCTGTGGGCCACCCTACACCCCTTCCGGGGGTTGTTTACCAACCAGCCCGGAAGGACTGACTTGGCTGTCCATCACGTGGACACTGGGGATCATCCCCCGATCCGGCGTTCAGCATATCGGGTCTCCCTGGAGGTGCAGCAACACATGCGCCAGGAGATTGACGAGATGCTGAAGCTGGGGGTGATCCAGGCATCCAACAGCGCTTGGGCCTCGCCTGTAGTCCTCGTCCCCAAGAAGGACCGAACCACTCGGTTCTGCGTGGACTACAGGGGGCTCAATGCTGTCACGGTCGCCGATGCGTACCCAATGCCACGCATCGATGACCTGCTCGATCAGTTGGCCGGGGCTCAGTACCTGACCATCATGGATCTGAGCCGGGGATATTGGCAGATCCCCCTGACTCGCAAGGCCAGGGAACGCTCTGCCTTTATTACCCCATTTGGACTGTACGAGTCCACGGTGATGCCATTCGGGATGAGGAATGCCCCTGCCACTTTCCAGCGGATGGTCAACACCCTGCTCAAGGGACTTGAAGGGTACGCGGCCGCGTACCTGGATGACATTGCCGTCTTCAGTCCCACCTGGGAAGATCACCTAGAGCATCTAGCACAGGTGCTCAGGCGGATCCACCAGGCAGGTTTGACCATCAAGCCGGGAAAGTGTCAGCTGGCCATGAGCGAGGTCCAGTACCTCGGTCACCGGGTAGGCGGGAGAACACTGAAGCCCGAGCCTGAGAAAGTGGAAGCCATCGCATCCTGGCCCACCCCCAGGACCAAGAAGCAGGTGATGTCCTTCTTGGGGACCGCGGGGTACTATAGGAGGTTTGTTCCATGCTATAGTAGCCTGGCAAAGCCCTTGACGGACCTCACCAAGAAGAAGCTGCCCTCTGCAGTCGATTGGACAATGGACTGCGAGACAGCCTTCCGGGCCCTAAAGGACGCCCTGTCCAGCCCGCCCGTGCTACAGGCAGCCGACTTCACGCGGCCGTTTGTAGTACAGACCGACGCCAGTGACTTCGGCCTCGGTGCGGTGCTCAGCCAGGTGGACTCTGCGAGCCAAGAGCACCCAGTCTTATACCTGAGCAGGAAGCTGTTACCACGGGAAGTGGCCTATTCCACGATGGAAAAGGAGTGCCTGGCCATAGTGTGGGCCCTGCAGCGTCTGCAACCCTATCTATACGGGCGCCACTTCATCGTGGAGACGGACCACAATCCCCTCAGCTGGTTACACACTGTCTCTGGGACGAATGGGCGATTGTTGCGATGGAGCCTTGCGCTCCAGCAATACAACTTCACCATTCGCCACAAAAGGGGCCGGGACCACGGTAACGCAGACGGGCTGTCCCGACAAGGAGAGGTCGCGGACGGGCGCACGGGGGAACACCGGAGTGTGCTGCCCCCTAGCGCCCTCAAAAGGGGGGAGGTGTGAGGCAAACCCTGGGATATGAAGATGAATTATGACTTCCAGTCATAATCGCTCTCATCACTCCCTGGCAGTGCCCCCTCCCTTCTTGTTCTCAATGTCCACCATCTGGGAAGGTGTCACATCCCAGCAACACATCCCATGGCCATCTCCTGTGATATGGAGATTAGGTGATGTGGGAACAATGGACACAGGATGACTCCCTGCCGTGACCCTGTAGTAGGGGCTGCTATCTAGTTAGCAAGGCTATGGAAGTATCCAGACAGAACGACTCCAGTAAAAAATGGTTCATATCTCGCAAGCCATATTTCCGATAAATATGGCAACCATAAAAATGGTGTCTCCGCATGCGGACGATGCTGGCACACCCTTTTTATGGGAGCAGGACCTGGGGAAATACCCCAGGCGTGATATCAGCCAATGTGGAACTAGTAGACAAGTCATGAGTCCTCTCATTCTGTAGCTAAATTCATAGCTGTCACAATGAGAGCGTCGGCGTCCGCCTACGACGCTCCCAGGCCAAGTTATGGCCATATTCCATGTTGTGGATTTTGTCCATAACTCCAGCCAGGGGTGGAGCAGTGCTCCCTCTGAGGTCACTAAGGTAGGAGGGGACCTGGATTTGCCCAGGTTGATAACCCTACTTCGGCCATTTTCCAGTGTTCTTTTGCTCGGGGGCCTGGTTGGGAAAGACCTGTGAGGGAGTTCCTGGAAACCTGGTCTACAGCGCCCCCCTGTGGCCAGACGCACAAGGTAACTGCTGGAACTGTGTATGCCTGTTTGTAAACCATGCTTTATCTGTAACTGTACTCTGACCTATGTATATTCTGTAGATCTCCTATTGTATATATTGTAGTTTCTAGTGTGGCTTTAGGCCGATTAAATTATATAATTAATCTTGGGCTGTTCTGTTATCTCGATCTTGAATCCCACGTCTGTGTGTTCGGCTAATAGTTACCGTGAAGCGGTTGGTGGCAGCGAGTTGTGCCAAGGATTATTGTGGGGAGGCCAGTGAGATTCGGGGAGGTTTTATATATTCCGCCCGCGGAGGTCGGGGGAATATATACCCTACTCTCACCGGGGACCCTTCAATAATCGGCATAAGTAGTATAGCGGCCTCCTTGCTTATTGTCGGGCAATTCCATAATTGGCCTGACTATAAGAGGGGCGCTAGAGAGCGCGTCACGTGCTCTGTCTGTCGGTCGGGAGGTATAAAGGAGGGGTGACCCCCACTTGTTACCCCCCGATTGTGACGTACTGGTAGCCCTCTGCAGAAGGCCATGTAGGCAGGGATAGTGTTTTAAAAATTGCTGGACAACCAGGTTCAACACGTGAGCCATACAAGGCACGTGTGTCACATTGCCCTGAAGAAGGGTCGCAGACTGGTTTGCATCATTGTCGCACCCGACCTTCCCTGACTGCTGGTTGACTGTAGACAACCATTGATGAAACTCGGTCTCACTCTCCAGAGCTAACCGTCCACAATTCCTCAGCGGTGTCTCACATTTCCCCTACATTTCAAAGTAAACATTTGACCGCCTGATGGCCTTGAGCTCTGCTGCCAGCATAGTAAGGAGGTGTGTGGGATTCCTTGGGCGCAGTTACAAAGAAGGGTGGCCTGACCACACAGGGTTTGGGCCGAGGTGGAGGACCCACACGAGGTTGAGGAGGCAGAAGCAGTGGAGGAACTTGTACATACAGAGGAAGGATTGACACACAAGTCGTGGGGACGGCAAGACTTGTACAGCAAACCCTTCTCCATCCCTCACCATAGTTACCCAGTGCCCAGTCAGCAACATGTAACTCCCCTGTCCATGCTTACTGGTCCAAGTATCTGTGTTGAAATGCACCCTGTCACACACAGAGTTTCTCAAGGAATCGGTGAGGTTGTGTGCGACCTACTGTGGTAGCGCGGGCACGCCTTTCTTGGAGAAGGAGTGACGACTGGCCATCGGCTCTTGGGGCACTGCAATGGGCATAAGGTCTCGAAAATCCTCGGTCTCAAAAGGGTGTAAAGGCAGCCTTTCTGTTGCCAACAAGTTGGAGATGATGAAACTCAACCTCTTAGGCATGTCATGCCCTTCGAAAATCATGTAAAACATAGCGAGGGGACTCCAACCACAGTCTCCCTCGTTGCCACTAACTGGGCCACACACACCCCACTTGACTGGCATCGGTTGACCCCCCCTTTTGAAAAAGAAAAAGATGCTTTGCATGAAGCACTCTCAAAAATACGCGTGCCTTTCCCGTCCCCTGGCTGACCCAGGGGAAGAAAAGTCCTCTGAGAGCCATGACTTGTTCATCTTGGTTCTTTTAGAAACACAGCGAGGGGACTCCAACCACAGTCTCCCTCGTTGCCACTAACTGGGCCACACACACCCCACTTGACTGGCATCGGTTGACCCCCCCTTTTGAAAAAGAAAAAGATGCTTTGCATGAAGCACTCTCAAAAATACGCGTGCCTTTCCCGTCCCCTGGCTGACCCAGGGGAAGAAAAGTCCTCTGAGAGCCATGACTTGTTCATCTTGGTTCTTTTAGAAACACAGCGAGGGGACTCCAACCACAGTCTCCCTCGTTGCCACTAACTGGGCCACACACACCCCACTTGACTGGCATCGGTTGACCCCCCCTTTTGAAAAAGAAAAAGATGCTTTGCATGAAGCACTCTCAAAAATACGCGTGCCTTTCCCGTCCCCTGGCTGACCCAGGGGAAGAAAAGTCCTCTGAGAGCCATGACTTGTTCATCTTGGTTCTTTTAGAAACACAGCGAGGGGACTTCAACCACAGTCTCCCTCGTTGCCACTAACTGGGCCACACACACCCCACTTGACTGGCATCAGTTGACCCCCATTTTCAAGATGAAAAAGATGCTTTGCATGAAGCACTCTCAAAAATACGCGTGCCTTTCACCTCCCCTGGCTGAGCCAGGGGAAGAAAAGTCCTCTGAGAGCCATGACTTGTTCATCTTGGTTCTTTTAGAAACACAGCGAGGGGACTCCAACCACAGTCTCCCTCGTTGCCACTAACTGGGCCACACACACCCCACTTGACTGGCATCGGTTGACCCCCCCTTTTGAAAAAGAAAAAGATGCTTTGCATGAAGCACTCTCAAAAATACGCATGCCTTTCCCGTCCCCTGGCTGACCCAGGGGAAGAAAAGTCCTCTGAGAGCCATGACTTGTTCATCTTGGTTCTTTCAGAAACACAGCTGGGGGACTCCAACCACAGTCTCCCTCGTTGCCACTAACTGGGCCACACACACCCCACTTGACTGGCATCGGTTGACCCCCCCTTTTGAAAAAGAAAAAGATGCTTTGCATGAAGCACTCTCAAAAATACACGTGCCTTTCCCGTCCCCTGGCTGACCCAGGGGAAGAAAAGTCCTCTGAGAGCCATGACTTGTTCATCTTGGTTCTTTTAGAAACACAGCGAGGGGACTCCAACCACAGTCTCCCTCGTTGCCACTAACTGGGCCACACACACCCCACTTGACTGGCATCGGTTGACCCCCCCTTTTGAAAAAGAAAAAGATGCTTTGCATGAAGCACTCTCAAAAATACACGTGCCTTTCCCGTCCCCTGGCTGACCCAGGGGAAGAAAAGTCCTCTGAGAGCCATGACTTGTTCATCTTGGTTCTTTTAGAAACACAGCGAGGGGACTCCAACCACAGTCTCCCTCGTTGCCACTCACTGGGCCACACACACCCCACTTGACTGGCATCGGTTGAGCCCCCTTTTGAAAAAGAAAAAGATGCTTTGCATGAAGCACTCTCAAAAATACGCGTGCCTTTCCCGTCCCCTGGCTGACCCAGGGGAAGAAAAGTCCTCTGAGAGCCATGACTTGTTCATCTTGGTTCTTTTAGAAACACAGCGAGATGACTCCAACCACAGTCTCCCTCGTTGCCACTAACTGGGCCACACACACCCCACTTAACTGGCATCGGTTGACCCCCCCTTTTGAAAAAGAAAAAGATGCTTTGCATGAAGCACTCTCAAAAATACGCGTGCCTTTCCCGTCCCCTGGCTGAGCCAGGGGAAGAAAAGTCCTCTGAGAGCCATGACTTGTTCATCTTGGTTCTTTTAGAAACACAGCGAGGGGACTCCAACCACAGTCTCCTTCGTTGCCACTAACTGGGCCACACACACCCCACTTGACTGGCATCGGTTGACCCCCCTTTTGAAAAAGAAAAAGATGCTTTGCATGAAGCACTCTCAAAAATACGCGTGCCTTTCCCGTCCCCTGGCTGACCCAGGGGAAGAAAAGTCCTCTGAGAGCCATGACTTGTTCATCTTGGTTCTTTTAGAAACACAGCGAGGGGACTCCAACCACAGTCTCCCTCGTTGCCACTAACTGGGCCACACACACCCCACTTGACTGGCATCGGTTGACCCCCCCCCTTTTGAAAAAGAAAAAGATGCTTTGCATGAAGCACTCTCAAAAATACGCGTGCCTTTCCCGTCCCCTGGCTGACCCAGGGGAAGAAAAGTCCTCTGAGAGCCATGACTTGTTCATCTTGGTTCTTTTAGAAACACAGCGAGGGGACTTCAACCACAGTCTCCCTCGTTGCCACTAACTGGGCCACACACACCCCACTTGACTGGCATCAGTTGACCCCCATTTTCAAGATGAAAAAGATGCTTTGCATGAAGCACTCTCAAAAATACGCGTGCCTTTCACCTCCCCTGGCTGAGCCAGGGGAAGAAAAGTCCTCTGAGAGCCATGACTTGTTCATCTTGGTTCTTTTAGAAACACAGCGAGGGGACTCCAACCACAGTCTCCCTCGTTGCCACTAACTGGGCCACACACACCCCACTTGACTGGCATCGGTTGACCCCCCTTTTGAAAAAGAAAAAGATGCTTTGCATGAAGCACTCTCAAAAATACACGTGCCTTTCCCGTCCCCTGGCTGACCCAGGGGAAGAAAAGTCCTCTGAGAGCCATGACTTGTTCATCTTGGTTCTTTTAGAAACACAGCGAGATGACTCCAACCACAGTCTCCCTCGTTGCCACTAACTGGGCCACACACACCCCACTTGACTGGCATCGGTTGACCCCCCCTTTTGAAAAAGAAAAAGATGCTTTGCATGAAGCACTCTCAAAAATACGCGTGCCTTTCCCGTCCCCTGGCTGACCCAGGGGAAGAAAAGTCCTCTGAGAGCCATGACTTGTTCATCTTGGTTCTTTTAGAAACACAGCGAGGGGACTCCAACCACAGTCTCCCTCGTTGCCACTAACTGGGCCACACACACCCCACTTGACTGGCATCGGTTGACCCCCCTTTTGAAAAAGAAAAAGATGCTTTGCATGAAGCACTCTCAAAAATACACGTGCCTTTCCCGTCCCCTGGCTGACCCAGGGGAAGAAAAGTCCTCTGAGAGCCATGACTTGTTCATCTTGGTTCTTTTAGAAACACAGCGAGATGACTCCAACCACAGTCTCCCTCGTTGCCACTAACTGGGCCACACACACCCCACTTGACTGGCATCGGTTGACCCCCCCTTTTGAAAAAGAAAAAGATGCTTTGCATGAAGCACTCTCAAAAATACGCGTGCCTTTCCCGTCCCCTGGCTGACCCAGGGGAAGAAAAGTCCTCTGAGAGCCATGACTTGTTCATCTTGGTTCTTTTAGAAACACAGCGAGGGGACTCCAACCACAGTCTACCTCGTTGCCACTAACTGGGCCACACACACCCCACTTGACTGGCATCGGTTGACCCCCCCTTTTGAAAAAGAAAAAGATGCTTTGCATGAAGCACTCTCAAAAATACGTGTGCCTTTCCCGTCCCCTGGCTGACCCAGGGGAAGAAAGGTCCTCTGAGAGCCATGACTTGTTCATCTTGGTTCTTGTTTCAAAAGCGAGGGGACTCCAACCACAGTCTCCCTCGTTTCCACTAATTGGGCCACACATACCCCACTTGACAGGCATCACTTGATCCCCCTTTTCAAAATGAAACAGATGCTTTGCATGAAGCACTCTCAAAAATACGCATGCCTTTCGTCTCCCCTGGCTGACCCAGGGGAAGAAAAGTCCTCTGAGAGCCATGTCCACATTGTCAGTGGACAGACACGTGTGCTTATCTGCCAGCAGAGCCCCAGCAGCACTGAAGACAGGTTCCGAGAGAACGCTGGCTGCAGGACACGACAAGATCCCCAAGGCGTACGTGGCGAGCTCAGGCAATTTATCCAGATTGGAAGCCTAAAATGAGCAGGGCTCAAGTTGCACAATAATGGAATCGATGTTTCCTTGCATATACTCATACAGTTAGGTCCAGAAATATTTGGACAGTGACACAATTTTGGCAAGTTGGGCTCTGCATGCCACCACATTGGATTTGAAATGAAACCTCTACAACAGAATTCAAGTGCAGATTGTAACGTTTAATTTGAAGGTTTGAACAAAAATATCTGATAGAAATTGTAGGAATTGTCACATTTCTTTACAAACACTCCACATTTTAGGAGGTCAAAAGTAATTGGACAAATAAACCAAACCCAAACAAAATATTTTTATTTTCAATATTTTGTTGCGAATCCTTTGGAGGCAATCACTGCCTTAAGTCTGGAACCCATGGACATCACCAAACGCTGGGTTTCCTCCTTCTTAATGCTTTGCCAGGCCTTTACAGCCGCAGCCTTCAGGTCTTGCTTGTTTGTGGGTCTTTCCGTCTTAAGTCTGGATTTGAGCAAGTGAAATGCATGCTCAATTGGGTTAAGATCTGGTGATTGACTTGGCCATTGCAGAATGTTCCACTTTTTTGCACTCATGAACTCCTGGGTAGCTTTGGCTGTATGCTTGGGGTCATTGTCCATCTGTACTATGAAGCGCCGTCCGATCAACTTTGCGGCATTTGGCTGAATCTGGGCTGAAAGTATATCCCGGTACACTTCAGAATTCATCCAGCTACTCTTGTCTGCTGTTATGTCATCAATAAACACAAGTGACCCAGTGCCATTGAAAGCCATGCATGCCCATGCCATCACGTTGCCTCCACCATGTTTTACAGAGGATGTGGTGTGCCTTGGATCATGTGCCGTTCCCTTTCTTTTCCAAACTTTTTTCTTCCCATCATTCTGGTACAGGTTGATCTCGGTCTCATCTGTCCATAGAATACTTTTCCAGAACTGAGCTGGCTTCATGAGGTGTTTTTCAGCAAATTTAACTCTGGCCTGTCTTTTTTTGGAATTGATGAATGGTTTGCATCTAGATGTGAACCCTTTGTATTTACTTTCATGGAGTCTTCTCTTTACTGTTGACTTAGAGACAGATACACCTACTTCACTGAGAGTGTTCTGGACTTCAGTTGATGTTGTGAACGGGTTCTTCTTCACCAAAGAAAGTATGCGGCGATCATCCACCACTGTTGTCATCCGTGGACGCCCAGGCCTTTTTGAGTTCCCAAGCTCACCAGTCAATTCCTTTTTTCTCAGAATGTACCCGACTGTTGATTTTGCTACTCCAAGCATGTCTGCTATCTCTCTGATGGATTTTTTCTTTTTTTTCAGCCTCAGGATGTTCTGCTTCACCTCAATTTAGAGTTCCTTAGACCGCATGTTGTCTGGTCACAGCAACAGCTTCCAAATGCAAAACCACACACCTGTAATCAACCTCAGACCTTTTAACTACTTCATTGATTACAGGTTAACGAGGGAGACGCCTTCAGAGTTAATTGCAGCCCTTAGAGTCCCTTGTCCAATTACTTTTGGTCCCTTGAAAAAGAGGAGGCTATGCATTACAGAGCTATGTTTCCTAAACCCTTTCTCCGATTTGGATGTGAAAACTCTCATATTGCAGCTGGGAGTGTGCACTTTCAGCCCATATTATATATAGAATTGTATTTCTGAACATGTTTTTGTAAACAGCTAAAATAACAAAACTTGTGTCACTGTCCAAATATTTCTGGACCTAACTGTATATCTGTGTGTCCTCCTCTTTTTCCTTGTCCAGCTCTTTTGTTTTCGCATGAGTATATGTCCTTGTCACTTTCCCATGTGTTTGAGTTGTTTGTCACCTTTTGGACACCTTTGAGGGTGTTTTCTAGGTGTTTTTATGTGTTTGTGATTGCCTGCCATTGTTTCCTATGCAGTTCGAGTTCGGTTCGTCGAACGTTCGACGAGCCGAACTCGAACGGGACCTCCGTTCGGCGAACCGACCTCGAGCCGAACCGGGACCGGTTCGCTCATCTCTACTAGTTACACCCCTCAGGTGAACCGGTCCTGCAGACAAGTGGGTCTACTCCAGTGTTACATATACTCACTGCTTTATAATTGTGCACACTTTGTATTCTATGTTCTCACTGTTGATAATTCTGCAGTGTATGCTATACAGTGTGTCCACCCATATCCTGTCCACCGCCATTAACTTGAGAACAGCGGCAGCTATAGGCATAGAAGTGGTGTCTAGGTATAGTAAAGTAGCCATGCGCTACGCAATGAAACCACCTATAGAGACACCTGGTGGAAAAGAACGGAGTTAGCATTTTTATCTCGAAAACGGAACGTGATAGAGGGGAAAAAAAAGTGAATTACAAAGTTTTGGGCCTCATCAATTCA
The DNA here is from genome assembly GCF_048569485.1 of Anomaloglossus baeobatrachus. NCBI lineage: Eukaryota > Metazoa > Chordata > Amphibia > Anura > Aromobatidae > Anomaloglossus > Anomaloglossus baeobatrachus. The sequence continues at coordinate 953,581 of NC_134355.1, read as the reverse complement.
ATACGAATCCACACCTTGCACAGAAATGCTATGATTAGAGCGTGTAAACCTCACAAGGCTGCGGATGTGAAGCTACACCTCATGGAGACCTTCCTACAAGTCATTGGGTATAGTGGCTGTGTGGAGTGGCCTCCGCTCACCTGACCTGACCCCATTGGACTTCTTTCTGTGAGGTCATATCAAACAGCAGGTGTATGCGACCCCTCCACCAACATTGCAGGACCTCCCACCACGTATCACAGATGCTTGTGCAAAAGTGTCACCTACCATATTGCACAATGTGCAGCAAGATACAGTATGCTGTGCAGAGGCCAGATGTGCATTGCAGCAAAATACAGTATGCTGTGCAGAGGCCAGATGTGCATTGCAGCAAAATACAGTATGCTGTGCAGAGGCCAGATGTGCATTGCAGCAAAATACAGTATGCTGTGCAGAGGCCAGATGTGCATTGCAGCCAGATACAGTATGCTGTGCAGAGGCCAGATGTGCATTGCAGAAAGATACAGTATGCTGTGCAGAGTCCAGATGTGCATTGCAGCCAGATACAATATGCTGTGCAGAGTCCAGATGTGCATTGCAGCCAGATACAGTATGCTGTGCAGAGTCCAGATGTGCATTGCAGCAAGATACAGTATGCTGTGTAGAGGCCAGATGTGCACTGCAGCAAGATACATTATGCTGTGCAGAGGCCAGATGTGCATTGCAGCAAAATACAGTATGCTGTGCAGAGGCCAGATGTGCACTGCAGCAAGATACAGTATGCTGTGCAGAGTCCAGATGTGCATTGCAGCAAGATACAGTATGCTGTGCAGAGGCCAGATGTGCATTGCAGCAAGATACAGTATGCTGTGCAGAGGCCAGATGTGCATTGCAGCAAAATACAGTATGCTGTGCAGAGTCCAGATGTGCATTGCAGCCAGATACAGTATGCTGTGCAGAGGCCAGATGTGCACTGCAGCCAGATACAGTATGCTGTGCAGAGGCCAGATGTGCACTGCAGCAATATACAGTATGCTGTGCAGAGTCCAGATGTGCATTGCAGCCAGATACAGTATGCTGTGCAGAGGCCAGATGTGCACTGCAGCCAGATACAGTATGCTGTGCAGAGGCCAGATGTGCACTGCAGCAATATACAGTATGCTGTGCAGAGTCCAGATGTGCATTGCAGCCAGATATAGTATGATGTGCAGAGTCCAGATGTGCATTGCAGCAAGATACAGTATGCTGTGCAGAGGCCAGATGTGCATTGCAGCAAAATACAGTATGCTGTGCAGAGGCCAGATGTGCATTGCAGCAAGATACAGTATGCTGTGCAGAGCCCAGATGTGCATTGCAGCCAGATATAGTATGATGTGCAGAGTCCAGATGTGCATTGCAGCAAGATACAGTGTGCTGTGCAGAGGCCAGATGTGCATTGCAGCAAAATACAGTATGCTGTGCAGAGGCCAGATGTGCATTGCAGCAAGATACAGTATGCTGTGCAGAGCCCAGATGTGCATTGCAGCAAGATACAGTATGCTGTGCAGAGCCCAGATGTGCATTGCAGCAAGATACAGTATGCTGTGCAGAGTCCAGATGTGCATTGCAGCCAGATACAGTATGATGTGCAGAGTCCAGATGTGCATTGCAGCAAGATACAGTATGCTGTGCAGAGGCCAGATGTGCATTGCAGCAAGATACAGTATGCTGTGCAGAGGCCAGATGTGCATTGCAGCAAAATACAGTATGCTGTGCAGAGTCCAGATGTGCATTGCAGCCAGATACAGTATGCTGTGCAGAGGCCAGATGTGCACTGCAGCCAGATACAGTATGCTGTGCAGAGGCCAGATGTGCACTGCAGCAATATACAGTATGCTGTGCAGAGTCCAGATGTGCATTGCAGCCAGATATAGTATGATGTGCAGAGTCCAGATGTGCATTGCAGCAAGATACAGTATGCTGTGCAGAGGCCAGATGTGCATTGCAGCAAAATACAGTATGCTGTGCAGAGGCCAGATGTGCATTGCAGCAAGATACAGTATGCTGTGCAGAGCCCAGATGTGCATTGCAGCCAGATATAGTATGATGTGCAGAGTCCAGATGTGCATTGCAGCAAGATACAGTGTGCTGTGCAGAGGCCAGATGTGCATTGCAGCAAAATACAGTATGCTGTGCAGAGGCCAGATGTGCATTGCAGCAAGATACAGTATGCTGTGCAGAGCCCAGATGTGCATTGCAGCAAGATACAGTATGCTGTGCAGAGCCCAGATGTGCATTGCAGCAAGATACAGTATGCTGTGCAGAGTCCAGATGTGCATTGCAGCCAGATACAGTATGATGTGCAGAGTCCAGATGTGCATTGCAGCAAGATACAGTATGCTGTGCAGAGGCCAGATGTGCATTGCAGCAAGCTACAGTATGCTGTGCAGAGTCCAGATGTGCATTTCAGCAAGATACAGTATGCTGTGCAGAGGCCAGATGTGCACTGCAGCCAGATACAGTATGCTGTGCAGAGGCCAGATGTGCATTGCAGCAAGCTACATTATGCTGTGCAGAGTCCAGATGTGCATTGCAGCAAGATACAGTATGCTGTGCAGAGTGCAGATGTGCATTTCAGCAAGATACAGTATGCTGTGCAGAGGCCAGATGTGCATTGCAGCAAGCTACAGTATGCTGTGCAGAGGCCAGATGTGCATTGCAGCAAGCTACATTATGCTGTGCAGAGGCCAGATGTGCATTGCAGCAAGATACAGTATGCTGTGCAGAGGCCAGATGTGCATTGCAGCAAGATACAGTATGCTGTGCAGAGGCCAGATGTGCATTGCAGCAAGATACAGTATGCTGTGCAGAGGCCAGATGTGCATTACAGCAAGATACAGTATGCTGTGCAGAGGCCAGATGTGAATTGCAGCCAGATACAGTATGCTGTGCAGAGGCCAGATGTGCATTGCAGCAAGATACAGTATGCTGTGCAGAGGCCAGATGTGCATTGCAGCCAGATACAATATGCTGTGCAGAGGCCAGATGTGCATTGCAGCAATATACAGTATGCTGTGCAGAGGCCAGATGTGCATTGCAGCAAGCTACAGTATCATAGTATCATAGTATCATAGTTTTTAAGGTTGAAGGGAGACTCTAAGTCCTTCTAGTTCACCCCGTAGCCTAACATGTTGATCCAGAGGAAGGCAAAAAAACCCCCAATGTGGCAAACAAGCTCCAATGGGGAAAAAATGTCCTTCCTTCGTCCACATCCGGCAATCAGACTAGTTCCCTGGATCAATACCCTGTCATAAAATCTAATATACATAACTGGTAATATTACATTTTTCAGGAAAGGCGTCCAGGCTCTGCTTAATGTTAGTAGTGAATCACTCATTACAACATCATGCGGCAGAGAGCTCCATAGTCTCACTGCTCGTACAGTAAAGAATCCTCGTCTGTGATTATGATTAAACCTTCCTTCCTCAAGACGTAGCGGATGCCCCCGTGTTCCAGTTGCAGGCCTAGGTGTAAAAAGTATGCTGTGCAGAGTCCAGATGTGCATTGCAGCAAGATACAGTATGCTGTGCAGAGTCCAGATGTGCATTGCAGCAAGATACAGTATGCTGTGCAGAGGCCAGATGTGCATTGCAGCAAGCTACAGTATGCTGTGCAGAGGCCAGATGTGCATTGCAGCAAGATACAGTATGCTGTGCAGAGGCCAGATGTGCATTGCAGCAAGATACAGTATGCTGTGCAGAGCCCAGATGTGCATTGCAGCAAGCTACAGTATGCTGTGCAGAGGCCAGATGTGCATTACAGCAAGATACAGTATGCTGTGCAGAGGCCAGATGTGCATTGCAGCAAGATACAGTATGCTGTGCAGAGCCCAGATGTGCATTGCAGCAAGCTACAGTATGCTGTGCAGAGTCTAGATGTGCATTGCAGCAAGATACAGTATGCTGTGCAGAGGCCAGATGTGCATTGCAGCAAGATACAGTATGCTGTGCAGAGGCCAGATGTGCATTGCAGCAAGATACAGTATGCTGTGCAGAGGCCAGATGTGCATTGCAGCAAGATACAGTATGCTGTGCAGAGCCCAGATGTGCATTGCAGCCAGATACAGTATGCTGTGCAGAGGCCAGATGTGCATTGCAGCAAGATACAGTATGCTGTGCAGAGGCCAGATGTGCATTGCAGCAAGATACAGTATGCTGTGCAGAGGCCAGATGTGCATTACAGCAAGATACAGTATGCTGTGCAGAGGCCAGATGTGCATTGCAGCAAGATACAGTATGCTGTCCAGAGTCCAGATGTGCATTGCAGCAAGATACAGTATGCTGTGCAGAGGCCAGATGTGCATTGCAGCAAGATACAGTATGCTGTGCAGAGGCCAGATGTGCATTGCAGCCAGATACAGTATGCTGTGCAGAGGCCAGATGTGCATTGCAGCCAGATACAGTATGCTGTGCAGAGCCCAGATGTGCATTGCAGCAAGATACAGTATGCTGTGCAGAGCCCAGATGTGCATTGCAGCAAGCTACAGTATGCTGTGCAGAGTCCAGATGTGCATTGCAGCAAGATACAGTATGCTGTCCAGAGTCCAGATGTGCATTGCAGCAAGATACAGTATGCTGTCCAGAGTCCAGATGTGCATTGCAGCTGACGGATGAGCGCCATATGCGTGACCAGCATTCAATGTTTTGGGGGGATTCATGGGTTTCATATCATAGCATTTCTGTATGCAAGGTGGCGATTCGTATTGAATTGATGATGCCCTACAACTTTGTAACTCACTTTTTTTCTCTATCTCGTTCCGTTTTTGAGATAAAAATGCTAAATCCGTTGTTTACAACCAGGTGGCGCTGTAGGTGGTTTCATTGCATAGTGCATGGCTACTTTACTATACCTAGACACCACTTCTATGCCTATAGCTGCCGCCGTTCTCAAGTTGATGGCGGTGGACAGGATATGGGTGGACACACTGTATACTCACTGCCTGATAATTCTGCACACAGTGTATGCTATATACCCATTGCTGATAATTATGCACAGTGTATGCTATATACTCACTGCCTGATAATTCCGCAGAGTGTATGCTATATACCCATTGCTGATAGTTATGCACAGTGTATGCTATATACTCACTGCCTGATAATTCTGCACACAGTGTATGCTATATACCCATTGCTGATAATTATGCACAGTGTATGCTATATACTCACTGCCTGATAATTCTGCACACAGTGTATGCTATATACCCATTGCTGATACACTGTGTGCAGAATTATCAGCAATGGGTATATAGCATACACTGTGTGCAGAATTATCAGGCAGTGAGTATATAGCATACACTGTGTGCAGAATTATGCTATATACTTACTGCCTGATAATTCTGCACACAGTGTATGCTATATACCCATTGCTGATACACTGTATGCAGAATTATCAGCAATGGGTATATAGCATACACTGTGTGCAGAATTATCAGGCAGTGAGTATATAGCATACACTGTGTGCAGAATTATGCTATTTACTCACTGCCTGATAATTCTGCACACAGTGTATGCTATATACCCATTGCTGATAGTTATGCACAGTGTATGCTATATACTCACTGCCTGATAATTCTGCAGAGTGCATGCTATATACCCATTGCTGATAATTCTGCACACAGTGTATGCTATATACTCACTGCCTGATAATTCTGCAGAGTGCATGCTATATACCCATTGCTGATAATTCTGCACACAGTGTATGCTATATACTCAATACCTGATAAGCATCTCTGCAGAATTACAAGTCTCAGTATTTCTGCACTTTGTGAGTGAACGTTGGCCAAAAGAAAAAAATAAACTACGCAGGTCCAGGGTCTTTTTGACCACCTTGTGCACAGCTACAGTGACGTCATGAACCAAGCGCAGGAAATACGATCTGTACTGCTGGGCTACCATGAGCTGATAGAAACGGGCCCGTTGTTTATTTGGGCAGGATACAGGCTTTTCCTGATACAAGAGCCCCTTCTCCCATCTATACACCTCCCGCTGATTTCCTTCCCCAGGTCGGGCAGCCACACTGCGAACAAGCTCTTGGGTGGGATCCGTGAGTTGGGCTTCCCTAAACTCCTTAGATCTACCTCCCCCAGTCAATGGTCACAGTCTGGTTAGGTATACTCACTATAGTTGGGTCAGAGGAGGATAATGGAGGTGCGGGATTTTGATTATTCTCCAAAGAGATGGCAGAAGTATCTGCATCAGGGTGCTACTTGGCTTGGTTGCGGGTGATGGCTACGACAAAACTGGCTGGATAGTCATTGGTCCCCAAAATAACAGGTGTGGCAAGGTCATTCATAAGACCCACTTCATCCTCCCACTGTCGGTAGCCCAGTCCAACTGAACACGTGCCAGAGCAATATCCAAGCACTGGCTGCCAGCCGGCCTGGTAAATAGTGTTCTGGGGAAAAAGATCTGGGCTGACCAAGGTGATGGAAGTCCCAGGTGCCTCAAAGATCCTGGGCCTGTATGTCACTGATTTTGACAGGCTGAACGAGGTGATGAAGGTTAGCTGGTGTAGGGCGTCCGAGGAGCCCATATGTGTAAGGCGCCCGTACGTATAACAACGCCGTGGGTTTGTCAAGTCACTGGTCCTGTTTGCAAGCCTTTGTCCTTATGGAGCACATGCTGGGTAGTGGAATAGTCCATCTCTGGTGGCCGCTCGAGTCCCTGGGTGAGGGGCCTCCTTAGATCAGTGAGCATATCATGTCTCCAGCTGGGTTGATTGGCTGATGAATTTACAGCCAATCGGCTGCTTTCTCTGGGGTGTTGGGTTTCCGCTCTGCTACCCATTCTTGTATTTCTGGGACCATCTTCTCAACAAGTTGCTCAAGTACGATCCCATTCCAGAAGACAGCAGTGGAGAGGGCAGCTCTAACATCGAGCTAGCGGTTGCAGTGCCATAGCAGCAGATAGCAGCCAAATTCCAGAAAGGAGGCACAATGGTGAGAGACTAAGTCTGGAACTTTGTGTGATATCTCGTGGGGATGATGGTAATAAGGGCCAATAGAGTGTCATTAATAATCCCATAGTCCAGGCAGTGAGAGGCCCAAGTGATCGGAAAACGTCCTTGGCCTGGCCAGTCAAACTAATCCACAGGTATTTGGCCCAATCAGCTGTGGGCATCGGGTGCATCAGTATCTCAAAGCTTTGCAGATGTTCATCTACCTCAGTGCTGGACTCATTAATGGGAAGGTGTCGTCCAAAAAAAAAAAATTTCAATAACTGAAAAAATGTAAAGTTTTAATGTTTTGATTAAATATTATTATTTGTTATTAATTGATCAAAATATAAAAAAAAATTAAGTTTGATATTTTCCACTTTTAAACACTAGGGGGAGCAGCTGCTGAAATCCTACAGAAATCCCACTGTAGAAAAAGCCTAGATTACAGCTGCAGTAAAGTGGGCGGAGTCTGCTCTCCTGTGTGTGATGTCACCTCCCCCTCCCAATCTGGGTGTTACCAAAGGATAGAAGAAAATGAAGTGTAGGGACACAGGGCGGAGCCATTTTGTTGGTGACCAGAAATGTCTAAAGTGTCACCAAGGACAGCTGGAGTATCACACAGGATAGGATTAGATACACAGCTCAGCAGACAGTATCACACAGGACAGGTTTAGATACACGGCTCAGCATACAGCATCACACAGGATAGGATTAGATACACGGCTCTGCAGACAGTATGACACAGGATAGGATTAGATACACGACTCTGCAGACAGTATCACACAAGCTAGGATTAGATACATGGATCAGCAGACAGTATCACACAGGATAGGATTAGATACACAGCTCTGCAGACAGTATCACACAGGAGAGGATTAGATACACAGCTCTGCAGACAGTATCACACAGGACAGGATTTTATACACAGCTCTGCAGACTGTATCACACAGGAGAGGATTAGATACACAGCTCTGCAGACAGTATCACACAGGAGAGGATTTGATACACAGCTCTGCAGACAGTATCACACAGGAGAGGATTAGATACACAGCCGTGCAGACAGTATCACACAGGAGAGGATTAGATACACAGCCGTGCAGACAGTATCACACAAGAGAGGATTATATATATGGCTCTGCAGATAGTATCACACAGGATAGGATTAGATACACGGCTCTGCAGATAGTATCACACAGGATAGGATTAGATACACAGCTCAGCAGATACTATCACACAGGATAGGATTAGATACACAGCTCTGCAGACAGTATCACACAAGCTAGGATTAGATACACTGCTGAGCAGACAGTATCACACAGGACAGGTTTAGATACACGGCTCAGCAGACAGCATCACACAGGATAGGATTAGATACACGGCTCTGCAGACAGTATCACACAGGATAGGATTAGATACACGACTCTGCAGACAGTATCACACAAGCTAGGATTAGATACATAGATCAGCAGACACTATCACACAGGAGAGGATTAGATACACAGCTCTGCGGACAGTATCACACAGGAGAGGATTTGATACACAGCTCAGCAGACAGTATCACACAGGATAGGATTAGATACACAGCTCAGCAAACAGTATCACACAGGAGAGGATTAGATACACAGCTCTGCAGACAGTATCACACAGGATAGGATTAGATTCACAGCTGTGCAGACAATATCACCGATACACACACAGGCTGACAGGTGGGGGGTGAGGGGGTTTAAGCGGGGGGTGTTTCTGGAGACTGTAGCAGCGGCGGTGTTGGGGGGAGGGGTGCCGGTACTCACATGCAGAGGCATACAAACACACACACACACACAGCAGCAGGGGCTGGGTAGAGCGGAGGGAGGGGGTGTCATTAAAGACGGTAATGGCGGGGGGCGGCGGCGGCAGCAGTAGCGGGGGCTGGGTAGAGCGGAGGGAGGGGCGGCGGCAGCAGTAGCGGGGGCTGGGTAGAGCGGAGGGAGGGAGTGTCGTTGGGGACGGTAACGGCGGGGGGAGGGGAGGCGGCCCGTACTCACACATCCCGGCAGTTGACGGGTATAGTGGAGCAAACAGCATACACTGTGAGCTCCACAATGATGGCGCTGATCTCCTCTCTCTGCTGTGATCTGGACAGCCCAGGGGGGCGCGTCCAGGTCACAGCAGACGCCTTCTCTAATGTTACTAAATGGGGTCGGATCCCGACCACTGTTCTCTATCCACAGGAGCTGCCATAAAGGAGTGAGTAACTGTCATTACACACACAGCAAATCAGCATGGCCGCCCCCAGTGCCTCCAGTAAAATAAGAATTAGATGAAAACTAAATAAGCTGCGATTTTAATTTTGTAATAAAAATACTTCATACTTCATAATCACTATTTTTAATACAAAAATAAAAAATGGCGACACCTTACCTTTAAAGCACGCATAAGTACCAATTACTATAAGGGTGGGTTATCTGGATATTGCCCTGATCTTGCCCTATTTAGGCCCTTCCTGGCAACAGGGAGTTTATGCACTCTAGGATTCAAGTAGTGCTCCCATTCCATGACGGCTTACCCTGTATACCCTCCTATTTCCCTACTGATCTATTAAAGGTGCAGCTTTATCTTAAATTACCCTTCCCATTACTATGCCCAGGTAACGGTCTATCCCCCACCTAGGTGGAACCTCAGCAGGTAACTATCTAGATATATAGAGTAATAATAACACAAACAATTACCACTTAGTTACATAGAGCGATTGTGAACAGCAGTTTTCAGCTCTTTCCACAGATTCTTGATTGGGTTCAGGTCTGGACTGTGACTTGGCCATTCTAACACCTGGATACGGTTATTTGTGAATCATTACATTGTAGATTTTGCTTTGTGTTTGGGATCAGTGTCTTGTTGGAAGTCATTGTCCCAGTCTCAGGTCTTTTGCAGACTCCAACAGGTTTTCTTCAAGAATGGTCCTGTATTTGGCTCCATCCATTTTCCCATCAATTTTAACCATCTTCCCTGTCCCTGCTGAAGAAAAGCAGGCCCAAACCATGATGCTGCCACCACCATGTTTGACAGTGGGGATGATGTGTTCAGAGTGATGAGCTGTGTTGCTTTTATGCCAAACATATCGTTTGGCATTGTGCCCAAATAGTTTGATTTTGGTTTACTCTGACCAGAGCACCTTCTTCTTCAACATGTTTAGTGTCTCCAGGCAGCTTGTGGCAAACTTTAAACAACACTTTTTATGGATATCTTTGAGAAATGGCTTTCTTCTTGCCCCTCTTCCATAAAGGCCAGATTTGTGCAGTGTAGACTGATTGTTGTCCTATGGACAGACTCTCCCACCTCAGCTGTAGATCTCTGCAGGTCATCCAGAGGGATCATGGGCCTCTTGGCTGCATCTCTGATCAGTCTTCTCCTTGTGTGAGATGACAGTTTGGATGGACGGCCGGGTCTTGGTAGATTTGCAGAGTGGTATGATACTCCTTCCATTTCAATATGATTGCTTTCACAGTGCTCCTTGGGATGTTTAAAGTTGTGGAAATCTTTTTGTAACCAAATCCGGCTTTAAACTTCTCCACAACAGTATCACGGACCTGCCTGTTGTGTTCCTTGGTCTTCATGATGCTCTCTGTGCTTTAAACAGAACACTGAGACTATCACTATCACTACCTACTGATAGGGAATTTAGATTGTGAGCCCCAATGGGGACAGTGTTAACAATGTATGTAAAGCGCTGTGGAATTAATAGCGCTATATAAGAGAATAAATATTATATTATTACTTGGGACAACACTGGATCATACAGAGATCCTCAATTAAGTTCTGGAGTGAGTTTGCTGCACTGAAAGTAAAGGGGATGAATAATATTGCACGCCCCAATTTTCAGTTCATTCTTTTTTTCGTTTAATATTTCTTTATTGTTTTCAAAAAAAATTATATGACAAAGCATGAATATAGATAATTTTGTAGTGCCCGGTTTTACAGAATATGGAAAAGTTGCAGTTTGTTCTGGGCATTTAAATCTTATACAGCATATACTACAGTGAACTTTATCGTAGGTCTTACAAGAAAAATTCTTCATAACATCCTTAATGACGTCTTATCCCAAGTATATATCAATCGTTTATCTTTTGTTCTATTTAATATGTAGATGCCAATATCATTCTGTATAATCTTGCCATATATTTCAACAAGTAAACCTAAATTACACTAATTAGATAAGCAAGAGAAGGAAAAGAGGGGAAAGAAAGAAAAGCAAGGGATGAAAGGAGAAGAAGAGGGAGAAAGAGAAGAGAAAGAAGGAAAACACGAGAAAGAGAGAAGGGGAGATTATGTAGAGTTCTGTGACTTCGCACCACGCCACCCTCCCATCAGGAGGGCCACTTCGCCCCGCCAGACATCAATGTGGCAGCGTGCCCGTGAGTACAGTTCAATCTTTTTTTTTAAAAAAAAAAAGTTTAAAATAAGCAATAAATTTCATTCAACTTCACAAATGTATCCCAATTGTTGTTGATTCTTCACCATACCATTCAAATTTTTATCTTTCTGTTTGAAGCCTGAAATGTGGGAAAAAGTTGAAAAATTCAAGGGGGACGAATACTTTTGCCAGGCACTGTATGTGACACACACTGCCACCTAGATATCGTATTGGAGCTATTTTTACTTAACAATTCACAATAGACACTTCCATACAAAAGTCCACTGTCAACATTTGTGGATCTTGGATCCACCCACACCTGTTAGTTAGCCTGTTCAAATCAGCAGACATGTGCAGGGATCATTGCTGGCTCACCACAGCAGCTGGCGTGATTATACACCTTCATGATTTAGGATGTACCAGTACGTTCTAGTTCGTTAAGGAGTTAAAGTTATAGTTATATAATGGACATGAAGTCCTGACTTCTAGCTTTCATTTGAGGGGTTCCACATTAAAATTTGATGAAGGGGTTTGGAGTTTTCGCTTCTTTACATGTGCCGCTTTGGTTTTAAAGGGCCAAAAAGTAATTGGACAATTGATTATCCGGCGTCTCATGGGTGGTGTGGGCAATTCCTTTGTTATTTCATTCTCAATTAAGCACATAGAAGGCCTGGAGTTGGTTGGAGATGTTGTGCTGCATTTTGAAGTTTTTGCTGAGAAGTAAACATTCAGTCAGAGGAGCTCTCCATGCAGGTGACACAAGCCATCCTTCATCTGCGAACACAGAAAAAAAACATCCAAGAATGTGCTACAATATTAGTAGAGGCTAAATTTACAGTTTGGTACATCCTGAGAGAGAAAGAAGCACTGGTGACCTCAACAATGAAAAAAGACCTGGACGACTCCGGAAGACAACAGTGGTGGATGATCACAGAATAATTACAATGGTCAAGAGAAACCCCTACACAACATCCAACCAAGTGACCAACACTCTCCAGGATCGAGGGGTATCAGTATCCAAATCTACCATAAAGAGAGAAAATACAGAGGGTTTACTGCACGAGGAAAGACACTCATAAGCCTCAAGAAGAAGGCGGCGGCAAGATTGCAGCACAGTTCTAGAAGAACATTCTATGGATAGATGAAACCAAGATCAACCTCTACCAGAATGATGGAGAGAAAAAAGTATGGTGAAGGCACGGTACAGGTCATAATCCAAAGCATACCATGTCATCTGTAACACACGACGGAGGCAGTGTGATGGCCAGACATGGTACAGCTCATAATCCAAAACATACCGCGTCATCTGTAACACACGACGGAGGCAGTGTGATGGCCGGGCATGGTACAGCTCATAATCCAAAGCATAGCGCGTCATCTGTAACAGTCGGCGGAGGCAGTGTGATGGCCGGGCATGGTACAGTTCATAATCCAAAGCATACCACATCATCTGTAACACACGGCGGAGGCCGTGTGATGGCCGGGCATGGTACAGCTCATAATCCAAAGCATAGCACATCATCTGTAACACATCGCGGAGGCAGTGTGATGGCCGGGCATGGTACAGCTCATAATCCAAAGCATAGCACATCATCTGTAACACACGGCGGAGGCAGAGTGATGGCCCGGGCATGGTACAGCTCATAATCCAAAGCATAGCGCATCATCTGTAACACACGGCGCAGGCAGAGTGATGGCCGGGCTTGATACAGCTCATGATCCAAAGCACACCACATCATCTGTAACACACGGCGGAGGCAGTGTGATGGCCGGGCATGGTACAGCTCATGATACAAACCATAGCGCATCATCTGTAACACACGGCGAAGGCAGTGTGATGGCCGGGCTTGGTACAGCTCATGATCCAAAGCACACCACATCATCTGGAACACACGGCGGAGGCAGTGTGATGGCCGGGCATGGTACAGCTCATGATACAAACCGTAGCGCATCATCTGTAACACAGCGGAGGCAGTGTGATGGCTTGGGCATGTATGGCTGCCAGTAGCACTGGGTCACTAGTGTTTATTGATGATGTGACGAGACAGAAACAGCCGGATGAATTCTGGGGTTTTCAGAGACATACTGTGTGCCCAAATCCAGGCAAATGCAGCCAAACTGATTGATCGGTGTTTCATAATACAGATAGACAATGGCCCAAAACATAAAGCCAAAGCAACCCAGGAGTTTATTAAAGGAAAGAAGTGCAATATACTTGAACGGTTGAGTCATAACCTGATCTCAACCCAAACGAACCGCATTTCACTTGTTAAAGAATAAACTTCAGACAGAAAGATCCAGAAACAAACGGCAACTGAAAACCGCTGCAGTAATGACCGGCAGAGTATTAACAAGGAGAAGACCCAGCATCTGGTGATGGCCATGAGGTGACGACTTCAGGGAGAAAGATCCAGACGCAGCAACTGAAAACCGCTGCAGTAAAGACCGGCAGAGCAATAACAAGGAGGAGACCCAGCGTCTGGTGATAGCCATGAGGTCACGACTTCAGGGAGAAAGATCCAGAAACAGCAACTGAAAACCGCTGCAGTAAAGACCGGCAGAGCAATAACAAGGAGGAGACCCAGCGTCTGGTGATGGCCATGAGGTGAAGACTTCAGGGAGAAAGATCCAGAAACAGCAACTGAAAACCGCTGCAGTAATGACCGGCAGAGTATTAACAAGGAGACCCAGCGTCTGGTGATGGCCATGAGGTGACGACTTCAGGGAGAAAGATCCGGAAACAGCAACTGAAAACTGCTGCAGTAAAGACCGGCAGAGCAATAACAAGGAGGAGACCCAGCGTCTGGTGATGGCCACGAGGTGAAAACTTCAGGGAGAAAGATCCGGAAACAGCAACTGAAAACCGCTGCAGTAAAGACCGGCAGAGCAATAACAAGGAGGAGACCCAGCGTCTGGTGATGGCCACGAGGTGAAGACTTCAGGGAGAAAGATCCAGAAACAGTGACTAAAAACCGCTGCAGTAAAGACCGGCAGAGCAATAACAAGGAGGAGACCCAGCGTCTGGTGATGGCCACGAGGTGAAGACTTCAGGGAGAAAGATCCGGAAACAGCAACTGAAAACCGCTGCAGTAAAGACCGGCAGAGCAATAACAAGGAGGAGACCCAGCGTCTGGTGATGGCCACGAAGTGAAGACTTCAGGGAGAAAGATCCGGAAACAGCAACTGAAAACCGCTGCAGTAAAGACCGGCAGAGCAATAACAAGGAGGAGACCCAGCGTCTGGTGATGGCCACGAGGTGAAGACTTCAGGCAGTTATTGTCAACAAAGGGTTTTCAACCAAGTATTGGAAAATAACATTTTATTTCCAAATATTTAATTTGACAAATTACCTTTGAGCCCCTGAAGTGACAGGATTGAGTTTATAAAATGCTGCAGTTCCTCATACTCTTACTCAATCATTTTCTTCAACCCCCTGAATTAAAGCTGAAAGTCTGAACTTCGATTGTGATAACAGAACAAAAATGTGAAAAATATTGTCTCTGTCCTAATCTATATGGACCTGTCTGTGGTTACTAATATATTGACTTCTTAGTCTTTTTAATAAAAGTTATTTTTAGAGCATATTTTTCCGGTGATTTAGAAGTATTTTGAATAAACACACGGAACAGATATAAACAGTGACTTATGGACCTATTGAATACTGGTATAGCGGAGGTGATTTCCTTGGTGGTGAACTACTATGGAGGTATTTGCCGATGCTGGTAATAGGGGAACTGGAACTCCCAAAGCTGATTCAAGAACACAAGCCCTCTCCTTGCTTGAGGCTTCAGGCCCCAATGCAGCAGACAACTCCTGGATTCGGGCTGCTTGGGACGGAGTTCTTGATTACAGACTGTCATTGGATCTTTGATCTGACACAGTATATTTCCTCTGAGTCAGCCTCAGCAGGGTTTCAGTCATCCTCCACGATGTTCTGGGCATCCCATCGGACCAATTTCTGAATCAAATCCGACCAGATGTCGGTGGACCGGTGTTTGATCTTTCGAAGCTGGCGCAGCTCCTGTATTTGCCGTTTCCTGTTGCGGCTGTATATCAACTTCAGTCCTCTTCTCAAAGCTGAGCTGGTGGGAGGTGGACCCAGTGCCATCCAGAACATGTATGCTTTACCTATGGCCTGCTGGGTATGCCTATTGTCAAGCCCTTAGACAATGTCTACTAACACCAGTGCCTGCAGCTCCCCCGGATCAGCCAGTATGAGTAATATCCCACCGCTGCCACCAGTTGTAAAGACACAAGGGTCAGTGGGTGGTCTCGTCCGCTGGCTAGTCTGTCTTTAGAAAGACCACATGGACCAGGGCTCATCCCACTGAACTCCCAAACTCCATCCCCATGGGAAGAACACTACTTGGACAACACACCAACTTGATACAAATAAATCATCACTTCTGAATGCTTCTTACTTTGTAGGATTTTTTGCACAACACTGTTATACAATACAATTTAGATTCTTTGAGCAGCGTTCCATCTGACCAGCTCTGCAGGATTTCTATTTGACCGGCTTTGCGGGGTTTCCATCTGACCAGCTCTGCAGGATTTCTATCTGACCAGCTTTGCGGGGTTTCTATCTGACCGACTGCGTGGTTTCTATCTGACTGGCTCTGTGGGATTTCTATCTGACAGGCTCTGCGGTGTTTCTATCTGACTGGCTCTTTGGGGTTTCTATATGTCCGGCTCTACTGGGTTTCTATCGGTCTGGCTCTGCAGAATTTCTATCTGTCCGGCTCTTCGGGGTTTCTATCTGTCTGGCTCTGCGGGGTTTCCATCTGACCGGCTCTGCGAGGTTTCTATCTGACTGGCTCTGCTGGATTTCTATCTGACCGGCTCTTCGGGGTTTCTATCTGTTCAGCTCTGCGGGATTTCTATATGTCCGGCTCTACTGGGTTTCTATCTGACCGGCTCTTTGGGGTTTCTATCTGTTAGGACCAGGAGGACGGGTAGGCCCAGGAGGTGGATCCACTGGGCTGAACACCTCACCGAGGGCAAGGTGCCCGGTAGCCGGAGCACTACGGGTAGCAGGACAGTCCGTTCAGAGGAGTGGAGTGAAGAAGTCCCTGGGACCACGGAGTCTCTGAAGGTAGTGCGGGTGACGGAGCTCAGGTTCGGAGGCCGAGATGATGTCAGGCAGAATCCGGAACCAATGGAGTGAGGAGGTGGGTCACCACACGGATCCAGGGATCGGAGATGGTAGAAACTGACGAGATAGCGGACAGTCACCGTTCGGGGTTCTGGAATCGTCAGGACCGGTTGGCGAGACAGGAGCGACTCTACAAGAGAGATAGGTAAGTACGGAACAAGGCACAGGGAGACCTGACTCCTAGCTTAGCAAACACGAAGAACAGGCCCCGCCCACTTGGAAAGGAACCCTCTATATACCCTGTACCTGCATCTTCAATATCCTGTTGGAGAACGCTGGCCCTTTAAGAAAAGGTCAATGACCGCGCGCGCGCCCTGATGCGCATGCGCGAGGCCCGGGTGCTAGAAGCCAGAGCAGGATGCGGTGTGCAGGAGGCAGGAGTGCCGGGCCGGCTCAGGACAGCAGACGGGCGCCGGGACCGGGGACCGGGTTGCCTGGAGGACGCAGGTGAGGGAGCATGGAGGCTGAGGAGCGGGGGACCGGGGAGCGTGGCACGGGAGCGGGGAAGCGAGGTCCGGGAGCGGGGGAGCATGGCAGAGGAGCCGGGGAGCGTGGCAGGGGAGCCGGGGAGCGTGGCAGGAGAACCGGGGAGCGTGGCACGGGCACCGGGGAGCGTGGCACGGGCACCGGGGAGCGTGACAGTACCCCCTCCCCCACGCCCCCCTCCCCACAACCGGGACAGGAAGGCACGTATCAGAGGAGTACCCACATTCTCCCGGGGTTCCCAGGACCTATCCTCAGGACCATACCCAGCCCAGTCCACCAGGAAGAACTGTCGGCCCCGCACGGTCTTCATGGCCACGATATCCCTTACCGCATAGATGTCATCGTCAGCAATAGGAGGAGGAGCAGAACTAGCAGCAGCGGAGAAGGGACCAAAGGACAACCGGCTTGAGCAGGGAGACGTGGAAGGAGTTGGGTATCCTCATCGTAGCCGGGAGCTGCAGCTTGTAGGAGACCTCATTTATTTTGCCGATGACTTTAAACGGCCCGATGTAGCGAGGACCCAGCTTGTATGATGGTAGCTTCAATCGGACATATTTGGAAGCAAGCCAGACCAGATCTCCTGGAGAGAAACACGGAGGATCCAGACGCCTCTTGTCCGCGTGTCTCTTCATCCGCAGGGAAGCACGTTCAAGGGACGTCTTGACAGAGTCCCAAATTGTTGAAAAGTCACGGACTACGGTATCAGCAGCAGGGACATCCGAGGAAGAAGATACAGGTAATGGGACGGAAGGCTGCAGTCCGTAAACGACATGGAAGAGCTGGAGGAGGACTCACTGACGTGATGGTTATGGGAGAATTCAGCCCATGGAAGGAGCGTGGACCAGTCGTCGTGATGGGTGTTAACGTAGTGACGCAAGAAGGAGGTCAGGATCTGATTGACTCGTTCCACTTGGCCATTCGACTGAGGATGGTAGGCTGAAGAAAAGTCCAGAGCCACTCCCAGATGTTTGCAGAGGGCCCTCCAGAAGCGGGAGGTAAACTGAGTTCCTCTGTCGGACACAATGTGTGAGGGAAAGCCATGCAAGTGGAAGATGTGCTGTATATAGGCGTCAGCGAGTTCCTGGGCAGAGGGGAGTCCAGCCATAGGGACGAAATGAGCCATTTTGGAGAACCGGTCCACCACGACCCATATGACTGTGTGTCCGGCGGACAATGGCAAGTCTGTAATAAAGTCCATTGCAATATGTTGCCACGGAACGGAGGGGATTGGCAGCAGCAGAAGGCGACCATATGGCAGGTGTTTGGGCGTCTTGTTCCGGGCACAAGAGGAGCAGGCTGAGACAAAGGACGCGACGTCTGTGCGAAGGGATGGCCACCTGTAGTGACGTACAATTGTACTCCATGTTCTCTTCTGACCAGCATGGCCGGCTATTTTCGAGGCATGGCCCCAGTGCAACACTTTTTGTCTGTCAGTTTCAGAGACATAGGTCTTCCCGGGCGGTATCTGGGCCAGAGTGACAGGAGCCACCGGAATGATTTTACTTGGGCAGATGATGGGCTGGGATGTCTCCTCCTCCTGTTCCATGGGCACGAATGACCTGGACAAGGCATCTGCTCGCACATTCTTATCCGAGGGCCGAAAATGGAGCTGAAAATCGAACCTGGCAAAGAACAAGGACCACCTGGCTTGTCGTGGGTTCAGTCGCTGAGTAGACCGCAGGTATTCCAGGTTCTTGTGGTCCGTGTAAATGATCACGGGGTACACTGCTCCCTCCAGAAGGTAGCGTCATTCTTCCAGAGCCAGTTTGACTGCTAATAGCTCTCGGTCACCGATGGTGTAGTTGCGTTCAGGCGCTGAGAAGCTCTTGGAGAAGAAACCGCAAGTAACCATCTTCCCGGAGGAGGACTTCTGCATGAGCACTGCTCCGGCTCCAGAGGAGGCGGCATCCACCTCCAAGGTGAACTGTGGTTTAATTCAGGACGGTGGAGCACAGGAGAGGAAGCAAATGCCCGTTTCAGGGAGCCAAACGCGGCGTCGGCCGCAGGTGACCAGTCCTTTGGATTAGCCCCCTTCTTGGTCAAGGCAGAGAGAGGCGCAGTCAGGGCAGAGAAGTGAGGGATGAACTGACGGTAATAGCTCGCAAATCCAAGAAACCGTTGAATTGCCTTCAGTCCGGAAGGAGGGGGCCAGTTGAGAATGGAAGAGACCTTCTCTGGGTCCATCTGCAGGCTGGTATCGGAGATTACGTAACCCAGGAAGGGAAGAGAAGACTGCTCGAAGACACACTTCTCGTACTTGGCGTACAGGCGATTCTCTCTCAGTCTTTGTAGTACCAGCTGCACGTTCTCTCTGTGGGTCTGGAGGTCCGGAGAGAAGACCAGGATGTCATCCAGATATACCACCACACAGACGTAGAGAAGGTCCCGGAACACGTCGTTCACTAATTCTTGAAAGACTGCCGGTGCGTTACACAGGCCGAAGGGCATCACACAATACTCGTAGTGCCCATCGCCAGTGTTGAATGCGGTCTTCCATTCGTCCCCAGAGCGGATGCGGACCAGGTTGTAGGCACCCCGAAGATCCAACTTGGTAAACACATGAGCTCCTCTAAGCCGATCAAACAATTCGGGGATGAGCGGCAGGGGGTATTTATTCTTTACGGTGATTTGGTTCAATCCCCGGTAGTCAATGCATGGGCGCAGGTCGCCCTCTTTCTTCTTAACGAAGAAGAAGCCTGCTCCAGCAGGAGAGAAGGATCTCCGGATGAATCCCCTTGCCAGGTTCTCAGTGATGTAGGCAGACATGTTTCAGCAGGGGACAAAGGATATATCCGTCCTCGAGGTGGTGTGGTTCCCGGGAGCAGGTCGATGGCACAGTCGTAAGGACGATGTGGCGGCAGTACCTCTGACTCCTTTTTATCAAAGACGTCCGCGAAGGACCAATAGGCCGAAGGCAGTCATGGTAGGGACTCCGGAACCGGAGGTCGTCGGATGGGCTGTATGAACTTCAAGCGGTTCTCGTGGCAAGAAGAGCCCCATCGGGTAATTTCACCAGTACGCCAGCTGACCGACGGTTCGTGTGTCCGTAACCAGGGGAGTCCCAGCAGGATTTGATGAGACATGTGTGGGAGGACGTAGAGAGTGATGTTCTCAGTGTGTAGGGCACCGATATGTATGATGTTAATCATAATCACAGATGAGGACTCTTTACTGTACGAGCAGTGAGACTATGGAGCTCTCTGCCGTATGATGTTGTATTGAGGGATTCACAAGTAAAATTTAAGCAGAGCCTGATCGCATTAATTGAAAAATATAATATTACCAGTTATGTATATTGGATTTTATGACAGGGTGTTGATCCAGGGAACTAGTCTGATTGCCGTATGTGGAGTCAGGAAGGAATTTTTTTCCCCATTGGAGCTTATTTGACACATTGGGGTTTTTTGCCTTCCTCTGGATCAACATGTTAGGCTACGGGTTGAACTAGATGGACTTAGAGTCTCCCTTCAACCTTAAAAACTATGAAACTATGAAACTATGAAGTTCTACTGGCTTGGTGATCCAGGCGATGGTGTCAGAGAGGGGTCTCCCATCTACAGAGGCAATCACGAGCGGTTTGTCGAGTGGAGTAACCGGCACCTGGTACTTGTCCACCGTGGCCTGCTGGATGAAATTGCCTGCTGCCCCGGAATCGAGGTACGCCTCTGCCGTGAACCGCGTCTCTCCCGTTGTCACTTGAACAGTCCACGTAACCGGGTCTGAGAGAGTCCCAGCACCTAGGGTGGCCTCTCCTACCAACCCTAGGCTTTGGAGTTTCCCGGCCTCTCTGGACAGGAACGTAGCAGGTGTGTGCCCTCTCCGCAGTAGAAGCAGAGACCCTTGGCGAGCCGTTCTGCTCGGCGTTGTTCGGACAGCCGCAAACGATCAATCTGCATGGGTTCGTGGACAGAGACGCCAGACGATGCCAACTGAGGTACGACGGGCTTCTGCGGAGGAGAGGAATGCCGTATCGGACGTCTCTCGCGGGACACCTCTTTGGATCGTTCCTGAAAACGGAGGTCAATGCGAGTGGCTAGTGCAATCAGGGCATCCAGAGTGGAAGGAACATCGCGGCCTGCCAGCTCGTCCTTAATACGACTGGAGAGTCCTTCCCAGAAGGCGGAGGTGAGGGCCTCATTGTTCCACCCCAATTCTGAGGCCAAGGTGCGAAAGCGGATGGCATACTGGCCCACCGTCAAGGTCCCCTGACGTAGCCTGAGGAATGATGAGGCGGACGCGGCGGCACGTCCGGGTTCGTCAAAGGTGGTTCGAAACGCCTGCAGGAATTCCTGGATGTTAGTAGTTACAGGGTCCTCCCTCTCCCACAAGGGGTTCATCCAGGCCAGTGCCTCACCCTCTAGATGGGACATCACAAACGCCACCTTGGCTTGATCGGAGGCAAACAGGTGCGGAAGCAGCTTAAAGTGGAGGGAGCACTGATTCAAGAATCCTCTGCAGGTCTTAGGATCTCCGGCATATCGGGGTGGAGAGGCCAAGCGGAGTTTAGAGGCTTCCGAGGAAGCCGCCACGGGAACTGCGCCTGTGGACTGTGCTGTTGAAGCCTGAGATGTCAGGGACGTGGCAGTTGCTTGCAGCGTGTTCAGGCGGGTATCCACCGAGGACATGAAGGCCAGCATGCGGGACTGAGTCTCGCGCTGTCGTCCGAGTTCCTGCTGCAAGTTGCCCAGCTGGGCCGCTAGTGCTTCGGCGGGATCCATGGCCTGTTCTTACTGTTAGGACCAGGAGGACAGGTAGGCCAAGAGGTGGATCCACTCTGCTGAACACCTCACCGAGGGCAAGGTGCCCGGAGCACTACGGGTAGGACAGTCCGTTCAGAGGAGTGGAGTGTAGAAGTCCCTGGGACCACGGAGTCTCTGAAGGTAGTCCGGGTGACGGAGCTCAGGTTCGGAGGCCGAGATGATGTCAGGCAGAATCCGGAACCAACGGAGCGAGGAGGTGGGTCACCACACGGATCCAGGGATCGGAGATGGTAGGGACTGACGAGATGGCGGACAGTCACCGTTCGGGGTTCTGGAATCGTCAGGACCGGTTGGCGAGACAGGAGCGACTCTACAAGAGAGATAGGTAAGTACGGAACAAGGCACAGGGAGACCTGACTCCTAGCTTAGCAAACACGAAGAACAGGCCCCGCCCACTTGGAAAGGAACCCTCTATATACCCTGTACCTGCATCTTCAATATCCTGTTGGAGGACGCTGGCCCTTTAAGAAAAGGTCAATGACCGCGCGCGCGCCCTAATGCGCATGCGGGGTTTCTATCTGACTGGCTCTGTGGGGTTTCTATATGTCCAGCTCCAGCTCTACTGGGTTTCTATCTGACCGCCTCTTTGGGGTTTCTATCTGGCACGGGCACCGGGGAGCGTGACACTATCTGACCGGCTCTGCGGGGTTTCTATCTGACTGGCTCTGCTGGATTTCTATATGTCCAGCTCTACTGGGTTTCTATCTGACCGGCTCTTTGGGGTTTCTATCTGACCGGCTCTGCGGGGTTTCTATCTGACTGGCTCTGCGGGGTTTCTATCTGACTGGCTCTGCGGGGTTTCTATATGTCCAGCTCCAGCTCTACTGGGTTTCTATCTGACCGCCTCTTTGGGGTTTCTATCTGACTGGCTCTTTGGGGTTTCTATCTGACTGGCTCTGCTGGATTTCTATATGTCCGGCTCTACTGGGTTTCTATCTGACCGGCTCTGCGGGATTTCTATCTGTCCGACTCTTCGGGGTTTCTAACTGTTCAGCTCTGCGGGATTTCTATATGTCCGGCTCTACTGGGTTTCTATCTGACCGGCTCTTTGGGGTTTCTATCTGACCAGCTCTGCGGGGTTTCTATCTGACTGGCTCTGCTGGATTTCTATATGTCCGGCTCTACTGGGTTTCTATCTGACCGGCTCTTTGGAGTTTCTATCTGACCGACTCTTTGGGGTTTCTATCTGACTGGCTCTGCTGGATTTCTATATGTCCGGCTCTACTGGATTTCTATATGTCCGGCTCTACTGGGTTTCTATCTGACCGGCTCTGCTGGATTTCTATATGTCCGGCTCTACTGGGTTTCTATCGGACAGGCTCTGCGGGATTTCTATCTGTCCGACTCTTCGGGGTTTCTAACTGTTCAGCTCTGCGGGATTTCTATATGTCCGGCTCTACTGGGTTTCTATCTGACCGGCTCTTTGGGGTTTCTATCTGACCAGCTCTGCGGGGTTTCTATCTGACTGGCTCTGCTGGATTTCTATATGTCCGGCTCTACTGGGTTTCTATCTGACTGGCTCTGCTGGATTTCTATCTGACCGGCTCTGCTGGATTTCTATCTTTCTGACTCTGCGGGGTTTCTATCTGAGCAGCTCTGTGGGATTTCTTGCTCCACATGCTAGAAAGCTCCTTTACCCTGGGTTACTCCCATCAGCCCCGTGCTTAGAAATGAGACTTAAGGTGGCCCCAGACCATATTTAACTTCTGAAGTGACTCAAGATGGACTGTATACAACAGACATGCTTTGTCATGTCCCCAATGCAAGTCTGTTCCAACTTGAAAATTATCCTTTTATATTTGGTCAAACAATTAGCTCCCTCCTAATGTGATGTCTGCAGCTGCTTCTCCTTGGTGAGACGTGTGATCTTAGGTGGTAATGATGATGTTATTACGCAGAACTGCTTTTCCAGGCTTGCATCAGTCTACAGCACAGTTGTCTCTTTATAATATATTTTGTAAATAACAGCTCACAGCAGTAAAATGTTCAGAACACCGAGAAATTCATCACCTCACATTTATAGAACTAAAGCAATGGGAGGTCTGCAGTATATATTAGACACTAGACTGCTGTATAGACATTACATAGGAGACACCAAGGCTTCTGTATATACATAACTGCTGTATAAATCACATAGGAGACAGAAAATTCTGTATAGATCACATAGGAGATTTTGAAAATACTGTATATACATCACATAGGAGACACCGGACAGATTTATATCCATTGCACAGGAAACATGAAGACTGATAGATATACATCAATTCGGTGTCTCCTATGTGATGTATATACATCTCATAGGAGGCTCAGAGACTGCTGTATATACATCACATAGGAGACACCAGACTGATGTATATTTATCTCACAGGAGATGCAAACTGCTGTATCTAAATTACACAGGAGACACCAGACTGATGTACAGTGAGGAACAAAAGGATAACAAGGTTTTGAACTTTTGACTTTTAGGCTCCACATCTCACCATCAACTACAGTTTTGACCGTGAGACGACCTTCACTTTATAGACAATCTCGGCTTCTCATACATAAATGTGATTTGCAACTATTTAACATGATTATGCAGGTTCTCATCATGTGCCACTGCATTGTCATTGCTTTGCTCCTAAAAATCTAAAGTTAAATGTTTATTATTTTATTAGTATTCTGTAAATCCAACTTTGGCTTCAGCACTGCCTGAATGCTTCTGGACCCTCGATCAGAATCAAGTCTCAACCGAAATCTGATCCCAGGTCCCTTCTACACGTTCCTAGTGTTGGTGTATACTGGTCAGGTCTCTTCTCCACGTTTCCAGTGTTGGTGTATACTGGTCAGGTCTCTTCTCCACGTTCCCAGTGTTGGTGTATACTGGTCAGGTCTCTTCTCCACGTTTCCAGTGTTGGTGTATACTGGTCAGGTCTCTTCTCCACGTTCCCAGTGTTGGTGTATACTGGTCAGGTCTCTTCTACACATTCCCAGTGTTGGTGTATACTGGTCGGCTTACATGGAGATGTATACAGCTTTTTCTTCCCCCACAAGTGTTGGATTGAGTTGAGTTTTGGGGACTTTGTTGAAAATCAGCACCTCTAGTTCATTGTTATTTAACCATTTCTTCTCCAATCTTGCCGCATGCTTTGGGTCGTTGTCCTACTGGAACATGGTTGTCCTTTTCATACCCATAGTAACTTTACTCTGAGTTTGTAGAAAACTGATGTATAGCGCAGCACTGAGAACACCATCGATCTGGTCAAATAATCAACGCTTTTGCCTGTGCAACATCCTATATCATCAGGGATCCTCCACTAAACTTGACAGTTCCTTCAATTTCTCGATCCTTTCCCCCCTTTTCCCAATGTTTGTTTCAGACCCATTTGCACCCATCAGAGCAGTCTATTGACTTTCAGCTCATAGCTCAAAATCCCCTGTTTCCAGTCTTCCACTATTCTTGCAAACTCAAGCTGACGCTTCTTATGATGATATTGAAGTTGCGGCTTCTTCACCTTTTTTCGGGCCATCATTCCAAGACTTGTGTAAAGTACGTCGCTCGGTGCATGGACGTCTGTGATCTCACTATTATGGAGCAGACCAGCCTCCTCCATTGCCCGGTGTCACCAGAACTGATAGACCTTGTGATGAGCGATTTGTTGACTCATTTGTTGAATATTTTGCCCGGATGTCACCTCTTGGCTTTTGAATTGATGGATGAACTTCGTTTCGTATGCTTCCACCTGTGATGACACTCACATGATGCAGTTTGGCAATTTTCTTGGCTGAGAGACAGTTATCGATGAGCTGAATGAGGCTCCTTCTCTTTTCTTGGGAAATCTTCTTCATGGCGGCTCCTCGATTCTAACCAGTGACTTTTACTTGGAAATCAACCTAATAACACACTGAGCTATTAGGGAATGTGAGAAAAGGTTGTAATTTGTAGTATACAGGAAAAAAAAAAATTCAAACACCAGGAGCAAAACAGTAAGAACTCTGTGACACATGACAAGAAGCTGCATAATTAATCATATGTTAAATAGCTGCAAGTCCCATTTATTTATGAGATAGCCAAGATGATTGTCTATAAAATGAAGGACGTCTCACGCTAAAAGCTGTAGAGAATGGTGAGATATGGAGACTGAAATTAAAATGTTCAAAACATTGTTACCCTTTGCTCGTCAGTGTATATCCATCTCATAGTAGACACTGAGACTGCGGTTTATACATCACATAGGAAACATTGTGACTGCTGTCTATACAGCACATAGGCGACATCGTACTGCTGTATATACATCACATAGGAGACACCGGACTGATGTACATCCATCTTACAGGAGACACAGTCTGCTGTATATACATCACCTAAGAGACACAAAGCCTCATGCATATCCATCACATAGGAGACACGGGATTGATGTATATACATCACAAAGGAGACACCAGAGTACTGTATGTACAACCCATACGAGACCCCGGACTGCTGTATATACATCACATAGGAGACCTCGGACTGAGTTATATACATGAATATAGGGGATACTGAGCCTGATGCAAACCTAATAAATAGGAGACACTGGACCGCTGTATATACATTGTACACTAAACACAAAGACTGTGGTATATACATCATGTAAGAAACATTGAGGTTGATGTATATGGATCACATAGGAGACACTGACTGCTGTATGTACATCCCATAGGAGATATTTGGGGCTGATGCATATACATCACACTCTGCTGGTTACATTACGTAGGAGATCCTACGACTGCTATTGTCATCAAAGAGACAGGAGTGCAGAGTGCTCTAACTCTGCCCATAAGACTCCTAACAGAGGCTCCACGGACTATTTTGATTTGCAACTCTGCCCATAAAGAAGATTCTGATGATGGAACTGGTCAGCATCAGGACATAAACCTTCATGGAATGCGCCTGTCATGGGTGTGCCCCATTTGGAGGAGCCCTCTGGCCAGTCTGCCTGATTATGTGCAGGTCTGCAATTGGGATTAAATGTAAATGCTTTCTTTTGGTGCTGTAGAGGTTAACGACTCTTTCCTGCCTGTCTATCCTTTGTAGCCTGGATTTCAGGTGCAGCTCCTTGTGATCACACCCCTTTCCTACAAAAGGTGACATGTCTTACCATCTGATGTTTGTTATAGAATCTTGATTTCTAAGCTGCCCACTTTGGAAGGAGCCAGTCTTTGGAAGAATCTGTGAGTTGTCTTGACAATTGCAGCAGTGATACTTGGCTACATTGAAGGAGAGTGGAGGCCGTCCTTATTGTGTATATTTTACACATCGGTCTGTCTTTCTTTCCTTGTGTTGCATTATTGTAGTGGTGAGACCAGTGCTGTCGCCGGCCTTCCCACCGGCCAGGATGAGTTCAGGGCAAGCCAGGTCCTAGGCACGTGATTGGCGATGAGGAGAAGAACTCATATAGGGATGTTAGGGAGAGCAGGAGGTGACCCCCGCGCTCCCCTTTCTCTAGTGCAGGGGCCCACCGATTTATCATGTTCAGATGTACCCTGTGTTGCGGGGCGCTTGCCGGGGGGGTAGTTCCCTTGCACCTGGTGGAGCCCCGGTAGTCAATGCATGACAGTGTCAGTAGCACAGGGTCACAGTGCAAGGAGGTATTAACAGGATGGTGCCTGGCAAAACAAGGCGTCACCCCTGCAGTAGAAGGTGAGGTGTGTGTGTGATCTGATTTCTAGAGCCAATTTCACCCAGTGGGTGCAGAAGTAAGCACTCAAATACCTACACAAAAAAAACAAAGGCTTACAACTGATGAGGTCGGCCCTGGGTGGGAGCAGACTGGGAAAATATAAGCCTACTGCGCCAATTGAACTACAAAGCTTCATGTGACAGGGAGTTAGTGTTACCCCCGTTCCCAGAATTCCATCTCTTCTTTCCCCTTTTTATGAAATTTTGCTGAATTTCAATGTGGAGGAGTAACTTTGCTGTTTTCTATTGCAATGGCAGAAGACCTCCTGGGTTACGATTATCTGTACACTGCAAGTCCTTGTTTCTTCATCTTGCACCTACCCCGATTTATGGTTTTATTTTGGTTTAATTTTTGTAAACCAAAAGAATTTCTATATGGCAGAGGTGAAGGCCAGACAAGCACCATGCAATCTTCTTCAGCTTTAGGACAGATGGCTTCTTAATTTGACAATTTCTGCTGATCATTAATGCTCCAAGATGAGTCTGACATCTGGACAATTTAAGGATCCCTGAGCTCTGAAGATATTGCTGTGGCAGGGGCCAATTGAGATCCCTCTTTTTTTTTAAATTCTTTATTTTAAATACCAACTGGTAACATTGAAAACTTTCTGCTCCACACGGAGCGACATAAAGATTATCAAGGACATAACGTTGACATTTATCCTGACCACCAGTACCCTTATGCATCCCATCTGACATCCAAACGAGTCTGGTCTGATTTTAACCTTTTCTGGGAACCAACTCTATACAAAGAAAGAAAAACACATAGTAGAAAGAGAGAAAAAGAAGTCCTAAAAGAGTATATCACAAGTTGGATAACAGGAACAGGAGAAAAGTATGAGGGGGAGCGGGGAGAAAGGTAAGAAGAGGGGGGGAGAAGGAGAAAGAGAGGGAGAGGGAGAAGAAAAAAAAAAAGGGGGGGGTAGGGGGAGGGGGACTCCCGGAGCATCACACCATCCTCCCACCAGGACACTCCTGTGGATCAGAGAGCAGTCTTATGTGGTCTGTTGAGGAAGTGAACTCCATCCATGGAAACCATGTCCTGTAAAAGTCCTCGTCGGTCACTAAGAGAGGATGTCAAATCCTCCATGTGCATTAAGTCGTTAACCCTTGATACCCACTGAGCCGTTGTGGGGGGGGGGGGCAGTAGACTTCCAGCCAAGAGGAATGCAGGACCTGGCGGCCATGACCAGGAATCCTAGCAGGGATCGCTTGTATTTAGAGATCGGGAGGTCCGATAATTGTAGTAAAAACAACTCCGGACCCAGTGTCTCTTTCGTCCCGGTCACCTGTCTGATTACCTGCTTCACCCCTGACCAAAACCTCTGCAGGGAGGGACATGACCAGAAAACATGTACATAGTCACCCTCCTCTAATCCGCATCGCCAACATGTGGGGTCCACTGAGGGAAATATCCTATGCAGCCTAGTCGGGACTCTGTACCACCTTGCCAGCAGTTTATAGTTGGCCTCCAGCAGTCTGGAGCTGATCGATGTTTTATGTGCTAACAGTAGAATTTTGTCTCTTTGCTTGTCAGTTAGGGCAATCCCCAAATCCCTCTCCCACTGCTTCAAGTAGGCCGGAAGGGGCAAGTCTCCTGGGTCCGATAGCATGGTGTATACTAGGGAGAGTGAATGCCGAAGAACACCCCCCTCTAGACCTAGTTTTTCAAACCTCGTGGGGGGCCCTGCATACTGAGTGAAGCAGGGGCGGGAGCACAGAAAATGCCTCAGTTGCATCGCCCTCCATCTCCCCATGGGGTTCGGGGTCAGGAGACTACGGATATCCTCAAGAGGTAGCCAGTCCCCCCCCCTCCTCCCAGGTGACAAGCTCTAAATCTACCCCCCTGGGCCCAGCCCCGAAAGACAGGGTCCGAGAGGCCGGGACGGAACTCCGGGTCACCTAATATGGGCGACATGCAAGAGGGCACTGGAAGAAGTCGCCGAATCTCGCTTTTCGAGCAGCATTCTAGGGTGGCACCAATAAGTGGGTGAGATTTCAAATTTGTCGGGGAAAAGTGCAAAAGCCAAGGAGTGGCCGGGAGGTGTATGTCCGAGAAACTCTGTTCCAGTGCTACCCATGCCTTTGTCTTAGAGTGGCGGCACCAGTCTAGTACCCTGACCATGTGAGTGGCCCAGTAATATTTTTTCAAATCGGGGATTCCCAGACCTCCTCTGCTCTTAGGCCTGCACAGGAGGGAACGGGAAATTCTCGCCGGTTTATTTGCCCAGATAAATTTAGTTTGTAGTGAAGCCACATCCCCGAAAAAGGAGCCCGGAATCCGAATCGGCAGGGACTGAAAGAGGTATAATAGCCGAGGGAGAATATTCATCTTCAATATTGCACACCTCCCGAACCAGGTGAAGTAGCCCTTCCCCCAACTTGCGCAATCTGTTCTAATGGATTGCAAGAGAGGGAGATAATTCAATTTGTAGAGTTGACTAATGTCCGCTGCCAACTGGACCCCCAAGTACCTCAGGGAGTGACTAGACCACCTAAACCTAAACGCAGATTGAAGCAAGACTATTTGTTCTTGGGGTAGAGATACATTTAGTGCTTCGGACTTCGACATGTTGATTTTAAAGTTAGAAAGAGGAGTATATTTCCAACTCTCTCAATAGGTTGGGGAGGGAAACCTGTGGATTAGTTATGAAAAAGAGTAAGTCATCCGCATACGCCGCGATTTTGTAAATGGAACCATCAACTCTAGGGCCCGATATATTGATGTTTCCTCTAATTCGACAGAGTAGGGGTTCCAGGGTCAAAATTAAGATCAAGGGCGAGAGGGGGCAGCCCTGCCTTGTACCATTAAGAATGGGGAATCTATCTGAGATGAGGCCATTCACCTTGACTGTTGCCGATGGGATGCTGTACAGAGAGCAGATCCACCTGAACATCATCCTCCCCAGCCCCACTACTCGCAAAACCTGCTCCATGAATATCCAATTAATTCTGTCGAACGCTTTTTCTGCGTCAGTCGACAGGAGCATGAGGGGCGTCCCTTCCGTTTTAGTCTTATGGATTAAGTTTACCGCCTTAGTAGTGTTGTCTCTTGCTTCTCTTCACCTTACAAACCCTGCCTGGTCCGTGTGAACAATTTCCCCAATCAGCAGGGAAAGTCTATCCGATAAAATTCTAGTAAAGAGCTTCAAATCCGTGTTAAGGAGGGATATCGGCCTGTAACTAGAGCAGAAGGAAGAGTCTTTGCCCTCTTTAGGGATGACTACTATGTTAGCAGCTAAGGAATCCCTCGGCAGTGGGGCCGCCGCGTAGGATGGGATATTGTTAAAGGCTGAGAGGAATGGGGGAAGCAGTAGAGCGCCCATTTTTTTTATAGTATTGCAAGGGGAAACCGTCTGGGCCCGGGGCCTTGCCTGTGGGGGTTTTTGATTGCGGCCCAGTACTCCTCCTCGGAGATGGGCCTTTCCAGTGCCGCCGCTTCCTCGGGTTTAAAGTGTTTCAAGCCGGAATCCAAGATATACTTCCTTATGCATTGCCGCAGTTCCGCCCCGGCCCTCTCGGATCGTCCCCCGTCTATCGAATAAAGCGAGGAATAGAAATCTTTGAAGGCGGATGCGATGTCCTTCGGCAGTGTGGCCCACCCCCCTCCAGAAGTGTGCACTTTAGGGACATATCCCCTCGCTCTCTGAGTCCGCAGGGCACGAGCCAGTGCCCTACCACTCTTATAGCCGAATTCGTAGAAGTGTTTTCCAACTCCCTTATATAGGCTAAGAGAGATGTGACCTCTGCTGCCCGTTCCCTCTTCAAATGTGAGCCATGTTTGATGAGCAGTCCCCTTGCAACGCATTTGTGCGCTTCCCAGACAATATTGGGAGACACCTCCTCCTTTCTGTGACTGTCAAAATATTCAGTCAAGGCCTCCCCCAGTTCTCGCATCGTCACCTGGTAAGTAATGAAGTGTTCAGCATCCACTGTCCCTGTCTCCTGATGGAACAGTCGAGGGATCTAGTGACTGTAATCAGAGCATGATCAGAAAAGGATATGCACTCAATTGATGCGTCCACCAGAGAATGAAGGTCCCCGTGTTTGAGGAAGAAGAGATCCAGCCGTGAATAGCAGTTATGAACTGCTGAATAAAATGAAAAGTCTTTGTCTGATGGGTGCATCAACCGCCACGTGTCTATAAGTTGGTGATCATGTAGTCCCCGTCTCATCCGGCGTAGTGCAATCTGTGGAAGACTGGACACCCCCTTTGAACTATCCCTCGACGGCTCCAACACGACATTAAAGTCACCCCCCAGAATCAGAGTGCCCTCTGAGAATTCCTCCATCTGCTCAAGGTAACGTAACAAGGCGGCACACTGGCCCGTATTAGGCAGATAAACTGCCACAAAGGTGACAATCTGGGAGACAATGTGTCCCTTGAGCATTAGAAGCCTTCCCTCGGCATCCGAACGAGAGTCCAGCTGTTCCCAAGGGAGCGTACTAGACAGCAAGATGCTTGTGCCCCTTGATCTAGGATCCGGGGAGGGTGAGTGGTGTACTATTGGGTACCTTCTGTCCGAGAGTCTGTATGGTCTGGATTCACAGTAGTGTGTCTCTTGAAGAAAGGCAACCTGGATTCGGTTTCTCCATAGGAGGTTCAATAGAATAGAACATTTCTCCAGGCTGTGACGTCCCTTGACATTCAATGAGCCCACTCGTAGCTCGTTCTGCTTTTGTTTCGCCATGCTCTGTCACAGGAACCTGGGTGGGGGGGAAGGGGGGAGAAAAAAAAACAAAAACAGGCGGGTGGGGGAGGAAGGGGGGAAAGAGTGGGTAGAGGGGGGGAGAGAAGAAGAAGAGGAAAAATTTAAGAATGAAGAAGAGAGAAAAAAGAAGCTCAAGAGGAAAGCCAGAAACTAGAGAAATCGTTAATGTACTGTTCGTAGAGCTGGGGACCAGCCTAGGGACTACTTAAGGGAAGAACGGGGACACGGACCGACACGCGGCCAGAGCGCAAACCCGCGCCCTACTTTTTAATTCAATAGTATGAATCAGCTCACCGTGGAAAAAGCTCAGTCTTGATTTCGTCCTGGAGCACGGACAGGCACTGCCACAGCCCAAAATAATGCAAAAGATGAGGATGTCCAGCTCTTCAGGCAAAAAAATCACGTCTTTATTTTATCATGCAGACACAAAGAATGACATGACCATCACAACGCGTTTCAGGTGAAAGCACTCACCCTTAATCATGATTAAGGGTGAGTACTTTCACCTGAAACGCATTGTGCTGGTCATGTCATTCTTTGTGGCTGCATGATAAAATAAAGACGTGATTTTTTTTGCCTGAAGAGCTGGACATCCTCATCTTTTGCACTACTTTTTAATGCTGGCTGGTCCCCCTCCCTAATGATAAGGAAGGGTCCGCCAAATAACCTCCCGCTAACCCCACCCCCCCAGAATAAGCATATAAAAACATTACCCCTCCAGCAGCCCACCATCTTAAGATCCGCCGACGCAAATGCTTTAAGCATCCCCCAGTACATTGTGTCCAGCAGAACCGATTTAACGTCCCGAAAGCCATTCTTTGAGAGGCGTAAGCACACAGAAGACCCTCCTATCTCCCGTCTCCTTGACTCCGCCTCCACCATCATTGCCTCAGTTGTAGGCACACCTCCGCTCAAACTTTACTTGAGAGGAGCCTCAATTCTCACGGGTCCTCACTTTGAGCAGAGTGGACGCCCCCCATTCTCCTCCGCTGCTCCGTATAGATCTGGGGTTCCCAAGCCGTCTAGTCCGGAACCGAGCAGTCCGATATATCGAGGAAGGCACATAGATTCGGAAGCTCCGAGTGCCTCCTCAGCAAGAACCCCGAATCCTCCTTGCGTACAATCAGGTGGAAGGGGTGGCCCCATCTATAGGAGGCGTTCGCTTCTTTTATGCTGAGCAGGAGAGGATGCAGCAGGCGTCTCATATACAGTGTGCGGCTGGAAACGTCTGGGAATAAGTTTACCGTAGCTCCGTCTATTTTCACAGAGCCGTATGCCCAGGCCCCCTGCAGGATCCTTTCTCTGTCTCCATAGTAATGTAAGCGGCATAACACATCTCTGGAGGAGGGCGTGGGTCTGAGGCCGGGCATGGCAACCCTGTGGATTCTGTCAAAAAGGTAGGTAGCCTCAGGTGGACGATCGGTGACCATATTGAAAATGGACAGAACTTTAGTGCGCAGGAGATCCTGAGGCCAGTCCTCCGGTATACCCTTCAGCCTGATGTTATTTCTCCTGCTCCTGTTTTCTTGGTCATCCAGGAGCAGGGCTAGATCTCTGATGTGGGCATTGGAAGATTCACAGTCCCTTTCAATTCGCTCCATCCTGCTCTCCAGGGACTCCTGTGCTTGCTCCGTTGCCTCAATTCTGTCCTCTAGCACCACCATTTCCTCTCTCAGGGTGGACAGCGCCATCTGCTGGGAGGATTAAATTCTGGCCACTACATCCTCCAGGTCTTTCTTGCTGGGGAGGGCCAGGATAAGCTCTCTGAGAGCGTTTATATCTTCCTGCGGAGGGCCGGAGGGCAGGGTGCCTGTTAAGGACAGGGGCCCAGTGCGCCCCAGAGGGGGAGGGATCCCCTGGATGCAAAGGATGGCATGGATTCCCGGATCACATGTTCCCCCAGGGACCGAGGTCTCCGCCTCCCCCGCAGCAGTGTATTTGGAGGCAGGCTGTGAGGCAGGCTGAGCGGTTCCCCCCCTCCTCCAGCCCTCCATACCTGGGCTCTCTCCCATCTGTCCCAATGCCGGTTCCTTCCGCTGTTTTTCCCCACCGCTGGGCTCTCGCACAATGTTGCTGGCTGTGGGAGGGCGCCGGGCTGCGCCTGGGGAATCCCCCGCTGGAGGGAGCCGCGAGCCCGCCGGCGCCATCTTGCTTCGGGCCGCCAGCGGAGGATCAGGCCCAGACGTCGCCAGGAACCTGGTCAGACTTCCCTGGGAACTCTGGCACGCCACGGGGGAGGCAGGAGCGGCAGCACCACCCGGTCTCTTCCTTGGGGCCATCCTGGGTGAGCGGGGTCCGCGGGATGTGTGTTTGCTGTTGTGGGCGCGGGAGCTCTGAGAGCAAGCTTCCTCACACCGCCATGTCCAGGACACGCCCCCGATTGAGATCCCTCTTGATCTGCGTCACATACGGCTTTGTCCAGACTGCCCTGCTTCCAAGGACAACAATATGAGGCCTAAAAATCAATCACTTCAATTTCTCACACAGAAGATAAAACATAGTGGAGTTATGTCAAGATATCTGAAGACCTTTGCTATGACAGAGGCAGGGTCATGGATAATGAATCTTAGAAAGCTGCACACTATGGTTGGGGTAAGATAGCAGCGGCCAGCTGGCGAGGAAATTGTGTCACCATGCTGGGTAACTCTCTGGAGGCACTTTATGAAGCCAGTGGCCTAGACATGACAAAAACTCCCTAAATTCTGAGAAATGCTTTGAGAATCACAAAAACGTAGGGGTACTTTACACGCTGTGACATCGATGCCGATATATCGTCGGGGTCACGTCGTTAGTGACGCACATCCGGCGCCGGTAGAGACATTGCAGCGTATAACACAAATGAGCGACGATCGAGCGCCAAAACGTTCAAAATTGTTGCTCGTTGACACGTCGTTCATTTCCATAATATCGGTGCCGCTGCAGGTACAATGTTTGTCATTCCTACGGCAGCACACATCGCTGTGTGTGACACCGCAGGAGCGACAATTATCTCCTTACCTCTGTCCACCGGAAAATGAGGAAGGAAGGAGGTGGGAGGGATGTTCCGGCTGCTCATCTCCGCCCCTCCTTTTCTACTGGGCGGCGGTTCAGTGACGCTGCTGTGACGCTGAACGAACTGCCCCCTTAGAAAGGAGGCGGTTCGCCGGTCACAGCGACGTCGCAGAGCAGGTATGTGCGTGTGACGCTGCCGTAGCGATAATGTTCGCTATGTCAGTGATCACCACATATCGGCCTTCAATGGGGGCGGGTGCTATCGCGCTCGACATCGCTAGCAATTGCTAGCGATGTCACAGTGTGTAAAGCCCGCCTTCGCATGATGACCCCTTCCCCTTTGTAAAGATCCTGGATATGGAGGACAGGCTGACCGTCACACTGGCAGATCATGGGAAACTGCTTTGCTCTAAACGTCTCCAACGCCGAGGACAATTCTGTGAGAGCAGAGGACATGGAGATCTTGGTTATTCAGCATTTTGGCAGGGAAACATTCCAGTATTTGAACAGTCGCAGCCACAGACCAAAATGTTTCCATTGTTAACTTGTTTTTAGCATAAATTTGGTAAGAAATTTTCATCCCATAAGTAGATGGTAACTGGATATGTTTTCACGCACCGCAAACTGAATTGAAAAGGCCCCACATCCTTGCTGGTCGTAAAACAAGCTCTTCTTTGCGTCCACTTGTAATATGGCCGTTGCTATATGAAGAGGAGCAATAGGGGACCTACAAACTGAGGGAGCTGTGCAGAAAGTTCTTGAGCGAGTTTCTTCCATCATATCTTTAAGTGAGGACTCATCTCATGGAAACAGATCTCTCAGACAGATGGACCAGCGCTACATTCACTTTTCAGGTGCATCCAGACTTTTTCAGCATTTTGGGTACAGTTTGAAAACCGCCTTGAACCTAGAGATAGGGGGAAAAATCTGGTTTCTTCTACGTTGCTGTTTAGGAAACCAGTAGATCAAATGCAACTTATTTTACACATTTCTAAGCTATCCAGCTTCTTCCTCACGATCAGCTGAAAAGCATCGAAACGCATAGATTAAACCGCATTTGAACAATTGATGTTTCCTAGACTATTCCACTCCATGTTTTTTCCCTTCCTCTATTCCCTGTACAGAGTGTACACATGGATCTGAAGCAGCTACATCTCGTATTTTTTATGGTTAACATATTACAAAAATAAATAAAGCAGCCGCCCGATGATGACTTTTTTTCTAGTGTCTTGTGGAAGCGCCATGACTTCGGTGTTCTGTTTCTTGCCGTAGCGGACTCAGACGTGGCCCTAGAACCTGTACCATAAACCTTGGTAGAAGAACAATTCAGACCTCAAAAGCAAGAAAACATACTCTTCATATTTTAGATCAGATCCACACACCCATACTTCAGCAATCATTGGTCGATAAATCTGCCGCCTGTGAATTCTTGCAATGACTTCGTCATTTGTATCATGACATCAATGTCAGACTTTATCAGGATGGGGTGGGAGGTGAGTAATGTGGAGCCCACAGATTTTAGTGCAGTGTCAAAATGTATTTACATGGAAGGCTTACAGACAAATATATACATGCTATGTATAAGGACTCATTTCTTGCTAGGTGGAGACAGCGCAGTGCGGGACTGGATGGTCTGATGAACTAGGTGCTCCCAATCTGCATCAGAGAGTTGCTGAGCCCAAACAGGAACTGAAAAAGATGGTAGCTTTACCCCGGCCATGGTCCTCTTCACCAGCTCCACGTGATCTGCAAACAACAACAGTGACACTTAATCGAGAGCAGGAAATGAAAAAAAAAAACACTGCCCCCCAAATACGAACAGACCACCCAACTGCGAAGTCAAAAAAGAATTCTGAGGAAATATCATAGAAGTATAACAGAATATTAGGGGATTATAGCCTTACTTTTTCTGTGCAGACAGCTCCGGTACTGTACACACCCTAATACTGACGGCCCTTACCGTGCACACAGCTCCGGTACTGTACACACCCTAATACTGACGGCCCTTACCATGCAGACAGCTCCGGTACTGTACACACCCTAATACTGACGGCCTGCACTGTGCACACAGCTCCGGTACTGTACACACCCTAATACTGACGGCCCGCACTGTGCACACAGCTCCGGTACTGTACACACCCTAATACTGACGGCCCGCACTGTGTAGACAGCTCTGGTACTGTACACACCCTAATACTGACGGCCCTTACCGTTTAGACAGGTCCGGTACTGTACACACCCTAATACTGACGGCCCGCACTGTGCAGACAGCACCGGTACTGTACACACCCTAATACTGACGGCCCTTACCGTGCAGACAGCTCCGGTACTGTACACACCCTAATACTGACGGCCTGCACTGTGCAGACAGCTCCGGTATTGTACACACCCTAACACTGACAGCCCCCACTGTACAGACAGCTCCGGTACTGTACACACCCTAATACTGACGGCCCTTACCGTGCAGACAGCTCCGGTACTGTACACACCCTAATACTGATAGCCCCCACTGTGCAGACAGCTCTGGTACTGTACACACCCTAATACTGACGGCCCTTACCGTGCAGACAGCTCCGGTACTGTACACACCCTAATACTGACGGCCCTTACCGTTTAGACAGGTCCAGTACTGTACACACCCTAATACTGACGGCCCGCACTATGCAGACAGCTCTGGTACTGTACACACCCTAATACTGACGGCCCAAACTGTGCACACAGCTCCGGTACTGTACACACCGTAATACTGACGGCCCTTACCGTGCACACAGCTCCGGTACTGTACACACCCTAATACTGACGGCCCTTACCGTGCAGACAGCTCCGGTACTGTACACACCCTAATACTGACGGCCCGCACTGTGCAGACAGCTCCGGTACTGTACACACCCTAATGCTGACGGCCTGCACTGTGCACACAGCTCCGGTACTGTACACACCCTAATACTGACGGCCCTTACCGTGCAGACAACTCCGGTATTGTACACACCCTAATACTGACGGCCCGCACTGTGCAGACATCTCCGGTACTGTACACACCATAATACTGACGGCCCGCACTGTGCAGACAGCTCCGGTACTGTACACACCCTAATACTAACGGCCCTTACCGTGCAGACAGCTCCGGTACTGTACACACCCTAATACTGACGGCCCTTACTGTTTAGACAGGTCCGGTACTGTACACACCCTAATACTGACGGCCTGCACTGTGCAGACAGCTCCGGTACTGTACACACCCTAATACTGACGGCCCGCACTGTGCAGACAGCTCCGGTACTGTACACACCCTAATACTGACAGCCCGCACTGTGCACACAGCTCCGGTACTGTACACACCCTAATACTGACGGCCCGCACTGTGCAGACAGCTCCGGTACTGTACACACCCTAATACTGATGGCCCGCACTGTGCAGACAGCTCCGGTACTGTACACACCCTAATACTGACGGCCCTTACTGTGCAGACCGCTCCGGTACTGTACACACCCTAAGGCTATGTGCGCACGTTGCGTACAAGCCCTGCAGAAATTTCTGCAGCGATCTGAAGAGCACATGTGCGCTTTAGATCGCTGCAGAAATGTCCGTAGTGAGCGCCGATTCCATGCGCTCTGCCTGCAGCTCCTGCCATAGACAGAGCAGGAGCTGCCGGCAAAGCGCAGGAAAGAAGTGACATGTCACTTCTTTTTGCGCAGCGCTTCGGCGGTAGCCGAAGCGCTGCGCTCTTAAACGCCACGTGCGCACAGCCCCTGCACAATCTCCATAGACTGTGCAGGGGACGCAGGACGCATGCAGTTACGCTGCGCTACAAAGTGCAGCGTAACTGCATGTTTTTACGCGATGTGCGCACATAGCCTTATACTGACGGCCCGCACTGTACAGACAGCTCCGGTACTGTACACACCCTAATACTGACAGCCCGCACTGTACAGACAGCTCCGGTACTGTACACACCCTAATACTGATGGCCCGCACTGTGCAGACAGCTCCGGTACTATACACACCCTAATACTGACGGCCCGCACTGTGCAGACCGCTCCAATACTGTACACACCCTAATACTGACGGCTGTTACCGTGCACAGAGCTCCGGTACTGTACACACCCTAATACTGACGGCCCGCGCTGTGCAGACAGCTCCGGTACTGTACACACCCTAATACTGACGGCCCGCACTGTGCAGAGAGCTCCGGTACTGTACACACCCTAATACTGACGGCCCGCACTGTGCAGAGAGCTCCGCTAATTTACACACCCTAATACTAAGAGCTCCGGTAATGTACACAGCCTAATACTTATAGTGACGGCCCACACTGCGCAGACAGCTCCGGTACTGTACAGAGCCTAATATCGATTTTCTTCCTATAATATCCATCTTGTCTTATAACTAATGATGTCATAGGGTTCAGCTAACACTGATGGGCGGGAAGTCTCATTTCTGTTCACACCCCTTTTGTTCCTATTGGCTCATAAGTTGGGAGACAGTTTTCCGTTGACTATGATACTATATAAACCAGTCAAATGGTGTAAAAAAGCAGAAACTTTCAGTACACCACAAAGCAGTGTAAAACAAATCTTATTAGTTTGGAGTTCTAGAGGCGTAGAAGGAGTGTATTTCACTCACAGTATTTGGTGCCGAAAAGTCCCGGGACAGACTGCATAATACAATCTGGATCTTGATTGAGTCAATTTTTTAGAAACAGTAAAGTTAAAAGCTGCAGCATAAGGTAAGAAGCTTATTCTTACATTATTGCCATACTCTAATTGGTTTATCTCAAAATCCGGGTGAGTTATTTTGCATTAAATAGTCTGGTCCAAGAACTGGGAAAAGTTACCTATGCCTTTGTGAACTGTGTGCATGGGATGTGACCAGTGTGTAAGTGTAAGACATAGTGGTCCTTGGAGGATTGCTATAGTTGTTGTGTCTTGGATAGATAGAAAGATAATCAATAGATAGAGTCCCTGTGAGGACACACTGCAGTTCTCACGAGTGGTAATGTGTTCACATTACCGACCGTGAGAAATGACCTGTAGTTACCCCTGCAGCTTCGCTCACTGAACGAGGCTGCATTGAGTATGTGTCAGACACTGCTGGATCACTATTCAAGCATCGTGGAACCTCAGTGGATTACGCTACGCCGGAGCTGTGTGTTTGGGGGGTTAATAAAGTGGTGAAAGAGGGGGCTTTTTTGTGTTTTATTTAAAATAAAGGATTTTTCGGTGTGTGTTCACTTTACTTGCAGGTTAATCACGGAGGTGTCTCAGACGCTGCCATGATTAAGCTAGGACTTAGTGGCAGCGCATAGCTGCCATTAACTCGTTATTACCCCGATTGCCACCACATCACGGCAATTGGGAAGAGCCCGTAACACGCCGGGACTGTCACATAATGGATGCGACATTCTCGGGGCAGCGGCGGGCTGATATTCTTGGCTGCGGGGGGGGGGGGGGGGGCATTAACCATGGCCCTTGCCCTCCGCAGCCTGAGAATACTGGCCCGCCGCTGTGTGTTTACCTTGGCTGGACGGTAAAAATACGGCGGAGCCCGATTTTTGTTTTTTTTTCGTTTTTTATTTTTAATATGTACGTTTGATTTCTATGTGTATTCTATATGTCTGTGTGTGATGTGTGTGTATTCTATATGTATGTGTCTGTGTCTGTGTGTGATATGTGTGTGTGTATTTTACAATTGTTTGTTTTTGAACAGAAGTATGAGAACCAGCGTATCCCCCCTGTGTTTACTAGTAAACACGCGCCACTGTTACTTAAAAAAAAAAAAAAGCGAGGTGGGGGAAGGGTTTAGGTAACTTAAAGTGGAATTAGCGTATTCCCCTGCATTCTAGTAATGGACACGTGCCACTGTTTGCGTTGGATATGCAAACGAGGTGGGAAAGAATTCCAGTTGGTAAAGTGTCGAAATTAGCGTATTCCCCTGCGTTTTAGTAATAGACGCGCGCCACTATTGTGATTAAGTCTTCACAACGAGGTCGGAAAGAATTCCAGTTAGATGTGGCCAATCCAATTAGAGCACTATACACTTTCTGTTCAAAAAGAAATGTGTTTTTTTTTAGTAGGAGCTGAGAATTGCAAGAGGTTGTATAAATTGGTGGGTTATGATGGACATGGGTAGTGCAAAGAATCTATCATGAGATTGTGAAGTTATCACTCCTTAGTTCAGTTCAAAGATTCTCGGATCCTTCTCCAAAGAAAAGATGGGGAAGACACAAGCAGCACACCCCCTCCCTTCCCGAGCTGGAATGCACACTGCCCGCATATCTGTGAAGGGAGGCTCAAAGCTCTGGAGAAAAAAAAAAATTGACCAAGTGTTAAATGTACATGTACTCTATTTTAAGAGCACGTTTTGATAATTAGATTTGTTGTGGAATTCTTTTAGCCTAGTGAGAGTATTGGGAGTTATAAGTACAAAATTTGTTATTTTGAATCCTTTGTTCTGCATAGGAAT
Source organism: Anomaloglossus baeobatrachus (assembly GCF_048569485.1). Classification (NCBI taxonomy): domain Eukaryota; kingdom Metazoa; phylum Chordata; class Amphibia; order Anura; family Aromobatidae; genus Anomaloglossus; species Anomaloglossus baeobatrachus. The sequence goes on along the minus strand of NC_134355.1, from coordinate 911,970 downwards.
CATGCATAAATGTAGACGTTTATAGAATAGTAGCCTATAGCAGAGCGCGTAAATGCATAATAATGTAGACACTCTCCATATACACCCCTGGTTCACTCCGTAGTTCCAGCCCCTCCCATTACACCCAGGGAGTCACAACATGGATGCTACACCCGAAAGTCAGGTGCCTGGAACTTCCTGTGGCGGCCACCTTGCTGCACCCACTGATGGCAGTACACCTCATAAGCCACGCCCCTCGCAATGGCTCTTTGTCCAAAACTCTCCAAACATCCCCGGTGGGAGGTGTTCTCTGGTATATACGACTAACACATTTCAATAAGTATAAAACAGTATAGTTTACTCAGCAATCCAATAAATGTAAGTCAGAGATAAATAAGTGAAACTTTTACAGAATTGATAAATAGAAAGAGATATCTGTTCACATAAAATCAATTGTTATTTTAGAAGTCCTGCAACACTATATCATAAAATAGAATAGAGGTAAATATATATCTTTGTACTGTGTTAGTTAATTTAACACAAAATTTGTAAACGACTTACCCCTACTGATGTCAGAAGGTATCAAATCCATTTGTAAAAAGAAAAAAAAAAGAAAAAAAAATATATAATGTATCCGACGGAGATGTGGGGAATGGATGTGTTCACGGCTACGTCTTTGTTATACTAAAAGATGAGGGTTTTTTTCCCTCTTTCTCTCTGGCTTTTACTAAGAGATAAGGATGGAATGTGTCTTTCCTCAATAGTAAGTTCTGTTTAACCCTTAGAGTTCAGGATTTCACATTTCTAGTTTCCTGCTTATACCTGAATGATTTAATTAATTTTGTAGGGAAAATTAGATTTCATGAGATATGCGAATTAGCTTCTGTGTTGTTTATTGTAAGGTTTTAAAATTCCCCAGCAATGTATATTGTCGTAAGATATACGTTATTTTCAGTGTTTGTCCAATTTTAGTTTCAAGTATGTAGCTAATTTATTACCTGCGGTCTTATTTTTTCTTTTAGGGAATACCAGCATAAAAAACTCTGAATTTTGTTACATTGGTAAATAAACAACTAAACAAGGGGGACGGAGGTATTCATTATATCTCCAACAGTAGAGGGCGCAGCAGGCATATTAGATAGGTTTTGAAGTTGGCTTTTCCCTTGCAATAGTTATGTTTACTAGATTACTATGAAGCATATCTGTTAATTGAAACAGGAAAATCTTGTTCTATATGTTTATTTATTTTGTATTTTCAGTCATGTGAAGTATAGATGACCACTAACTGTATTATGGTCAGAGTTAAAGTTATAAGAATGATCTAATGTATATTTTTAGTTTTTTGTTTTTATAGATGGAACAAGATGTTGGTCGATTCTACACTGGATATGCTGCGGCTTGCACAACATGAGGTAGTCTAAATTCGAACCACTCCCTCCCCTCCTATTGGTACAGGAGGTAATGACGCATTAAATTCCTCTCTAGATGGGTAGAACAGGAGTAAGAGTCTTTAGATGTGTATGTAGGTTGTAGATTTTTTTCTGTTGTCAAATGAATTAGGTATGCTGAAGAGAAAATCTAGATCTGAGCTGATGGAATCGGATGGAAATCCTCGCACAGGTGCAGCTGACCAAGAAGCAGTGAACGGGCCTAGAGTTGAGAGTCTTTCACCAATATGGACCATACCTCGGTGGCACTTGTCACATCAGTGACTTTTGTCACTCCTTGTGTTCTTAAATCCCTACAGGAACAAGCAAATCAACAAGGAATGGAGTGTGACATGCAGGGAGCCAACTGACTGACGAAGGTCTGTGAATAAAGGGTTGTAAGCTTTCTCTGCCATGAGAGCTCTTCTTAATGATGGCCCAAGTAACCTATGGACTAAAATCTGTGAAAGACAGTTATAAGAGTGTGCTTTGGTGACACCAAGGTTCAGCACCCAGGTGGGCAGACTCACCCAGTCTTGTAAGACATGTGCCTAAAACGAAGTGAGAAAAAACTGTAAAGAATCTGCAGAAACACCCTGCACCTGCTCTACCCATTTTTAGAGACTGCAAACTGATTATAGATGTATATCATGAGCAGGTTGTATGCAAGTCTGTGCGTATTGTGTAGATTTCTCTCCAGGTTTGGTCAGAGGCATTCCAGTGCAGAAAACAACGTTATTACTGAGAAGCACATGATGGTGGTATGTAAAAAAAAAAACGGGTTTACAAAAAGTGTATATTTTATAGAAAAGTGGAAACTAGCAAATCGTGGATGAAATGTATGTCTTGTTGTTTGTTTTTTTTTTTAATAAACAGGTCTTTATGTGAGATTTTTTGGTTTAGCACAAGCATGTACAATTTTTATATAATTGACTGACTAGTGTGATAATCAGGTGTATTCTCCAATTCCAGATTTTAAATCAGAGCTAGTCGTATATGGTCTCCAGTCAGGAGACTGATTGATCCTAAAGGACAAACGAGAAAGAGCCATGAGTCAACACTAGATGAGCTTATCCAACCGCAGAAAAATCTATGGATCCACGCCTCGCATTGCAAAAGGGTTGACCAACCAGAGCGGCACTGAGCGTTCTGCTCATATTTATCCTTTTCAAAAAACCTGTACAGTCTTAGACCATTATTGCCAAAAAAGTTAGAAGAGAGGACTTAGAGAACCTTGAGACATGGGAAACTCCAACTACAAAGGGTGAGGACTCGCCTAGAAATCCTTGGTCTCAAACAGGTGAAGAAAACCCCTTTCCCTCTCCGCCCATGCCTCAACGTTCAGTTAGGCAGGTTTTTCGTACAGATATCTCTACCTCTCTTCCGAAGGGAACACAGTACCCTTAGAATTTAGAAATGGCAGAAATAAGTTTTTAGGGGGGAATGTTGAGGATAAGAATTAAGTAACCAAAAATACTTAATTCAGCCATTTCATAGACTCAGGTATATAGTTTAGTAGATGTAAACTAACACATATTTATGTATGTCTTTGTTCTTTTTACTAATACGTATATAGGTATATTGCATATTCAGTGTATTTTCCTTAATACAGTATATATCAGTATATATAATCTGAAGATGGCTACCACATCCTGTCTACACCCAGGATGATGAACAAAGGAGAAATTCCTAAGCCTGGACTGACCAATCAAGAAGAGACTATGCTAATTTCTATACGTCTTGGAGTCCAGCCTACGATACTTGATTGGACTAAACTTTTGTATACAACCTTCACTTCTTAAAGGGACTGTATCGTTTAATTTTTTTTTTTGTAGGCCAAATCAGCTACCAATATTATTATAATTGTGTAACAACTATTTTCTTAATGTATTTCAACTTTTAAATATGTAAAATAAAACTTTTATATTAAAAATACTTATAATTGCCAGTAGGGGGAGCATCTTCCTGTGTACACATCAAAAAGCTATAGTAATCCTTAGTAGAATTACGATAGCTGCAAATTTCGGCAGTCACTAGATGACATGCCTATTATCCTCCCCTTTTGGGTGTTACACTGCACCCAAAAGGGGAGGAGGTGTATTTCATAGTAATGTGTCGCCATTTTCTGGGTGACTGTATATGAATTATACAGCTCCAACCGGAAGTAAAGAGGAAACACATTTATACATATATACAGACTGCGGCCATCAGTCTCCCGTGCGCCGCAGGCCCGCTCCCGTGCGGTCATCAGTCTCCCGTGCGCCGCAGGCCCGCTCCCGTGCGGTCATCAGTCTCCCGTGCGGTCGGCAGGCCCGCTCCCGTGCAGTCGGCAGGCCCGCTCCCGTGCGGTCGGCAGGCCCGCTCCCGTGCATACTCACCTGTCTGCAGACTCCCGGTGCCATGCCCGCTCCCAGCTCCTATTACGGTACCGCCGCTGTGGCTGTGTGCCGGCTCCAAGGCTTGTCCGATGGATGCAGGACCTGGCGGAGGATCACCTGATGCAGTCACCTGACGCATCAGCTGATCGCAAGTCGCGCGGTGACGCCAGCTTTTTACCGCCCGGCTATCAGCTGATCACCGGCAGCTCCTGCAGCGATCGGACAGGAGCCAGCATGTAAGTGTGTAGGGTTTTTTTCTCCACTGATGCATCAGCTGATTGTATAAACAGCTTTTATACAATCAGCTGATGTGTGATGTGATTCACATCCTTGATCCTGACACATCATCTGATCGGTATGCCTTCCAGCAAGCCGATCAGATGATATTGGATGGCGTGGGACCCTGACCCAGGATTACTGCGGAGGGGGGTTCTTTATTTCAATAAAGATGGAGTCACTAATTGTGTTGTGTTTTATTTCTAATAAAAATATTTTTCTGTGTGTTGTGTTTTATTTTATCTTTACTAGAAATTCATGGTGGCCATGTCTAATATTGGCGTGACACCATGAATTTCGGGCTTAGGGCCAGTTGATAATACACAGCTAGCCCTAACCCCATTATTACCCAGCGAGCCACCCGGCATCAGGGCAGCTGTAAGAGTTGGATACAGCGCCAGAAGATGGCGCTTCTATGAAAGCGCCATTTTCTGGGGTGGCTGCGGACTGCAATACGCAGCGTGGGTGCCCAGAAAGCTTGGGTACTCTGCACTGCTTATTCCAATCCCCAGCTGCCTAGTTGTACCTGGCTGGACTCAAAAATTGGGCGAAGCCCACGTCATTTTTTTTATTTTAAATATTTCATGAAAGTCAGGAAATAATTTAAAAAAAAGGGCTTCGCTATATTTTTGGTTCACAACCGGGTACAAATAGGCAACTGGGGGTTGGTGGCAGCCCGTACCTGCCTGCTGTACCTGGCTAGCATACAAAAATATGGCGAAGCCCACGTCATTTTTTTGGGGGGCAAAAAACTACTGCATACAGTCCTGGATGGAGGATGCTGAGCCTTGTAGTTCTACAGCTGCTGTCTGTTCTCCTGCATACACTATTGGATGGAGTATGCTGAGCCTTGTAGTTCTGCAGCTGTCTGCTCTCCTGCATACACTAGTGGAGAATGAAGAACATATTGAAGAAGGAAATGTCAGACCTTTTATCTTTTTTTATTTTTTAAACAATCTTTAATGGCATTGTTCAATGATAAAAACGCAGCAAAAAAACGCGGTAAAAAATCATGCGTTGTTGCCGCGTTTTTTTTGCAACAGGTGCTTTTTTGTACGTTTGTATGGTGGCTCAGTAGTTGGCACTGTACGGTGGCTCAGTAGTTGGCACAGTACGGTGGCTCAGTAGTTAGCACTGTACTGTGGCTCTGTAGATGGCACTGTACGGTGGCTCAGTAGTTGGCACTGTACGATGGCTCAGTAGTTGGCACTGTACCGTGGCTCAGTAGTTGGCACTGTACCGTGGCTCAGTAGTTGGCACTGTACCGTGCCTCAGTAGTTGGCACTTTATGGTGGCTCAATAGTTGTCTCTCTAGTTGGCACAGTACGGTGGCTCAGTAGTTAGCACTGTACTGTGGCTCTGTAGATGGCACTGTACAGTGGCTCAGTAGTTGGCACAGTACGATGGCTCAGTAGTTGGCACAGTAGAATGGCTCAGTAGTTAGCACTGTACTGTGGCTCTGTAGATGGCACTGTATGGTGGCTCAGTAGATGGCACTGTACGGTGGCTCAGTAGTTAGCACTGTACTGTGGCTCAGTAGTTGGCACAGTACGGTGGCTCAGTAGTTGTCACTCTAGTTGGCACAGTACGGTGGCTCTGTAGATGGCACTGTACGATGGCTCAGTAGTTGGCACTGTACCGTGGCTCAGTAGTTGGCACTGTACCGTGCCTCAGTAGTTGGCACTGTACCGTGCCTCAGTAGTTGGCACTTTATGGTGGCTCAGTAGTTGTCTCTCTAGTTGGCACAGTACGGTGGCTCAGTAGTTGGCACTGTACGGTGGCTCAGTAGTTGGCACAGTACGGTGGCTCAGTAGTTGGCACAGTACGGTGGCTCAGTAGTTGGCACAGTACGGTGGCTCAGTAGTTAGCACTGTACTGTGGCTCTGTAGATGTCATTGTACGGTGGCTCAGTAGTTGGCACTGTACGATGGCTCAGTAGTTGGCACTTTATGGTGGCTCAGTAGTTGTCTCTCTAGTTGGCACAGTACGGTGGCTCAGTAGTTGGCACTGTACGGTGGCTCAGTAGTTGGCACAGTACGGTGGCTCAGTAGTTGGCACAGTACGGTGGCTCAGTAGTTGGCACAGTACGGTGGCTCAGTAGTTGTCTCACAGGAGATGATTAGATACACGGCTCAGCAGACAGTATCACACAGGGGAGGATTAGATACACGGCTCAGCACACAGTATCACACAGGGGAGGATTAGATACACAGCTCAGCAGACAGTATCACACAGGAGAGGATTAGATACACAGCTCAGCACACAGTATCACACAGGAGAGGATTAGATACACAGCTCAGCACACGGTATCACACAGGGGAGGATTAGATACACAACTCAGCACACAGTATCACACAGATGATTAGATACACGGCTCAGCAGACAGTATCACAGGAGAGGATTAGATACACAGCTCAGCACACAGTATCACACAGGGGAGGATTAGATACACAGCTCAGCACACAGTATCACACAGGAGAGGATTAGATACATAGTTCAGCAGACAGTATCACACAGGAGAGGATTAGATACACAGCTCAGCACACGGTATCACACAGGGGAGGATTAGATACACAGCTCAGCACAAAGTATCACACAGGAGAGGATTAGATACACAGCTCAGCAGACAGTATCACACAGGAGAGGATTAGATACACAGCTCAGCACACGGTATCACACAGGGGAGGATTAGATACACAGCTCAGCACACAGTATCACACAGATAATTAGATACACGGCTCAGCAGACAGTATCACACAGGGGAGGATTAGATACACAGCTCAGCAGACAGTATCACCAGTACACACAGGGTAGCAAGCGGAAGGGTTGACACACACACACACACACACGAACGTGGACGGGGCTGAGGACAGCTGGGGGAGGGAGGGGGTTTCATTACAGACGGTAACGGCAGGGGGCTGGTGAGAGCACAGGGAGGACAAACACACCGGCGGCCGCCAGAACGGGGCTGGGGACAGCGGAGGGACGTGATTTAATAACACGGTAACGGCAGGAGGCTGGTGAGAGCAGAGGGAGGACACACACACCGGCGGCCGCCAGAACGGGGCAGGGGACAGCAGAGGGACGTGATTTAATAACACACGGTAACGGCAGGGGGCGGGGGCTGGTGAGAACAGAGGGAGGGAGGGTAGTGTGATCGGTAACGGGGGGAGGGGAGGCGTCCCGGACTTACATCCCGGCGGTTGACAGGTGTAAAGTGGCGCAAAGAGCGTGGATTGAATCTCCACAAAAATGGCGCTGAAATCTGCCCTTTGCTGTGATATGGACAGCCCAGGGGGCGCGTACAGATCACAGCACACACCCACTGTAATGTTAAACATAGGGTCGGGTAGCGACCACTATTCTCTATGCACAGGGGCTGCCGTAAAGGAGTGTGTAACTGTCGTTACTCACACAGCAAGGCCAACATGGCCCCCAGTGCATACCGTAAAATTAGAATTACATAAAAACTACATAAGCTACGAATTGCATTTTGAATTAGAAATACTTCATTTCAGAATCACTTATTTTAATAAAAAAATAAAAAAACGCGATACTGTCCCTTTAAGAGCTATAGACGTTTCAAACAATAAAGACCACTTGGTCAGTGCCCGTCATGGAGATAGTTATAACTGACTCGTTGTCCGTTATTTAGTCTCATGTGCACACATGACAATATACCGTATTTTTCGCTTTATAAGACGCACTTTTGTTCCCCCAAATTTTGGGGGAAAGTAGTGGGTGCGTCTTATAAACCGAATATACAGATTATATACTGCAGGGTCCAGGAGAGGTGGGGGCCGCTCTAGAGCGGTGCTGGGGGCTGTGGGGGGGGGGGGGGGCTGGTGGAGGCTGGTAGAGGCTTGTGAAGCTGCAGGCGGCAGCGTTTGATCTCCTGCATTCGCTCATATAATAAGCACAGCCGCTGTCCACCACCGTGGTGCTGGAACTGCACCGCGGCGATGGGCTGGGGGAGCTGCGCATATTATATGTGCCTGTGCTCCCCTTTGATCACACATGCCCCCCCTGTGTTAGATATCGACCCCATGCTGCTGCCCATAGTAAAATAATAAACTCTTTACTCACTTCCTCCAGCGTGTCTGCCCGGTCTCCCTCCTGCCGCTGTGATCAGGCACTCAGAGATGTCACACTGCTGTGCCGATCACATGACCAGGACCGTGAACCAGGAAATACAGGAGGCCGGAGCTCAACCCAGAGGAGGGGGACACGAGGGAGCACAGCGCTGGAGAATGTAAGGAAAGAGTTTATTTTAATAAAAGCAGCAGCATGGGGCCGTGTGTGCCAGCCACAGGGGGCCAGTGTGTGCCAGCCACAGGGAGCCAGTGTGTGCCAGCCACAGGGAGCAAGTGTGTGCCAGCCACAGGGGGCCAGAGTGTGCCAGCCACAGGGGGCCAGTGTGTGCCAGCCACAGGGGGCCAGTGTGTGCCAGCCACAGGGGGCCAGTGTGTGCCAGCCACAGGAGGCCAGTGTGTGCCAGCCACAGGGGGCCAGTGTGTGCCAGCCACAGGGAGCCAGTGTGTGCCAGCCACAGGGAGCCAGTGTGTGCCAGCCACAGGGGGCCAGTGTGTGCCAGCCACAGGGGGCCAGTGTGTGCCAGCCACAGGGGGCCAGTGTGTGCCAGCCACAGGGAGCCAGTGTGTGCCAGCCACAGGGAGCAAGTGTGTGCCAGCCACAAGAGGCCAGTGTGTGCCAGCCACAGGGAGCCAGTGTGTGCCAGCCACAAGAGGCCAGTGTGTGCCAGCCACAGGGGGCCAGTGTGTGCCAGCCACAAGAGGCCAGTGTGTGCCAGCCACAGGGAGCCAGTGTGTGCCAGCCATAAAGGCCATGTGCCAGCAATAGGGGACATGTTGCATCACTGGGGGACGTGTGCCAGCACAAGGTGGCTATATTCAATATAAGGTGGCCATAAGGTGGCCATAAGGTGGCCATATTAAGGTTATTATCCCGTTAGTCTGGACCGGTCACCGGCTGCATCTCTTGTATCAGAGCCATTCTGTGGTTATTATCCCGTTAGTCTGGACCTGTCACCAGGGCTGCATCTCTTGTATCAGAGCCATTCTGTGGTTATTATCCCGTTAGTCTGGACCTGTCACCAGAGCTGCATCTCTTGTATCAGAGCCATTCTGTGGTTATTATCCCGTTAGTCTGGACCTGTCACCAGAGCTGCATCTCTTGTATCAGAGCCATTCTGTGGTTATTATCCCGTTAGTCTGGACCTGTCACCAGAGCTGCATCTCTTGTATCAGAGCCATTCTGTGGTTATTATCCCGTTAGTCTGGACCTGTCACCAGAGCTGCATCTCTTGTATCAGAGCCATTCTGTGGTTATTATCCCGTTAGTCTGGACCTGTCACCAGGGCTGCATCTCTTGTATCAGAGCCATTCTGTGGTTATTATCCCGTTAGTCTGGACCTGTCACCAGAGCTGCATCTCTTGTATCAGAGCCATTCTGTGGTTATTATCCCGTTAGTCTGGACCTGTCACCAGGGCTGCATCTCTTGTATCAGAGCCATTCTGTGGTTATTATCCCGTTAGTCTGGACCTGTCACCAGAGCTGCATCTCTTGTATCAGAGCCATTCTGTGGTTATTATCCCGTTAGTCTGGACCTGTCACCAGGGCTGCATCTCTTGTATCAGAGCCATTCTGTGGTTATTATCCCGTTAGTCTGGACCTGTCACCAGGGCTGCATCTCTTGTATCAGAGCCATTCTGTGGTTATTATCCCGTTAGTCTGGACCTGTCACCAGAGCTGCATCTCTTGTATCAGAGCCATTCTGTGGTTATTATCCCGTTAGTCTGGACCTGTCACCAGAGCGGCATCTCTTGTATCAGAGCCATTCTGTGGTTATTATCCCGTTAGTCTGGACCTGTCACCAGGGCTGCATCTCTTGTATCAGAGCCATTCTGTGGTTATTATCCCGTTAGTCTGGACCTGTCACCAGAGCTGCATCTCTTGTATCAGAGCCATTCTGTGGTTATTATCCCGTTAGTCTGGACCTGTCACCAGGGCTGCATCTCTTGTATCAGAGCCATTCTGTGGTTATTATCCCGTTAGTCTGGACCTGTCACCAGAGCTGCATCTCTTGTATCAGAGCCATTCTGTGGTTATTATCCCGTTAGTCTGGACCTGTCACCAGGGCTGCATCTCTTGTATCAGAGCCATTCTGTGGTTATTATCCCGTTAGTCTGGACCTGTCACCACAGCTGCATCTCTTGTATCACAGCCATTCTGTGGTTATTATCCCGTTAGTCTGGACCTGTCACCAGAGCTGCATCTCTTGTATCAGAGCCATTCTGTGGTTATTATCCCGTTAGTCTGGACCTGTCACCAGGGCTGCATCTCTTGTATCAGAGCCATTCTGTGGTTATTATCCCGTTAGTCTGGACCTGTCACCAGAGCTGCATCTCTTGTATCAGAGCCATTCTGTGGTTATTATCCCGTTAGTCTGGACCTGTCACCAGAGCTGCATCTCTTGTATCAGAGCCATTCTGTGGTTATTATCCCGTTAGTCTGGACCTGTCACCAGAGCTGCATCTCTTGTATCAGAGCCATTCTGTGGTTATTATCCCGTTAGTCTGGACCTGTCACCACAGCTGCATCTCTTGTATCACAGCCATTCTGTGGTTATTATCCCGTTAGTCGGGACCTGTCACCAGGGCTGCATCTCTTGTATCAGAGCCATTCTGTGGTTATTATCCCGTTAGTCTGGACCTGTCACCAGAGCTGCATCTCTTGTATCAGAGCCATTCTGTGGTTATTATCCCGTTAGTCTGGACCTGTCACCAGAGCTGCATCTCTTGTATCAGAGCCATTCTGTGGTTATTATCCCGTTAGTCTGGACCTGTCACCAGGGCTGCATCTCTTGTATCAGAGCCATTCTGTGGCTATTATCCCGTTAGTCTGGACCTGTCACCAGAGCTGCATCTCTTGTATCAGAGCCATTCTGTGGTTATTATCCCGTTAGTCTGGACCTGTCACCAGAGCTGCATCTCTTGTATCAGAGCCATTCTGTGGTTATCCCGTTAGTCTGGACCGGTCACCAGAGCTGCATCTCTTGTATCAGAGCCATTCTGTGGTTATTATCCCGTTAGTCTGGACCTGTCACCAGAGCTGCATCTCTTGTATCAGAGCCATTCTGTGGTTATCCCGTTAGTCTGGACCGGTCACCAGAGCTGCATCTCTTGTATCAGAGCCATTCTGTGGTTATTATCCCGTTAGTCTGGACCTGTCACCAGGGCTGCATCTCTTGTATCAGAGCCATTCTGTGGTTATTATCCCGTTAGTCTGGACCTGTCACCAGGGCTGCATCTCTTGTATCAGAGCCATTCTGTGGTTATTATCCTGTTAGTCTGGACCTGTCACCAGAGCTGCATCTCTTGTATCAGAGCCATTTCTGTGGTTATTATCCCGTTAGTCTGGACCGGTCACCAGGGCTGCATCTCTTGTATCAGAGCCATTCTGTGGTTATTATCCTGTTAGTCTGGACCTGTCACCAGAGCTGCATCTCTTGTATCAGAGCCATTCTGTGGTTATTATCCCGTTAGTCTGGACCGGTCACCAGGGCTGCATCTCTTGTATCAGAGCCATTCTGTGGTTATTATCCCGTTAGTCTGGACCTGTCACCAGAGCTGCATCTCTTGTATCAGAGCCATTCTGTGGTTATTATCCCGTTAGTCTGGACCTGTCACCAGAGCTGCATCTCTTGTATCAGAGCCATTCTGTGGCTATTATCCCGTTAGTCTGGACCTGTCACCAGAGCTGCATCTCTTGTATCAGAGCCATTCTGTGGTTATTATCCCGTTAGTCTGGACCTGTCACCAGGGCTGCATCTCTTGTATCAGAGCCATTCTGTGGTTATTATCCCGTTAGTCTGGACCGGTCACCAGGGCTGCATCTCTTGTATCAGAGCCATTCTGTGGTTATTATCCCGTTAGTCTGGACCTGTCACCAGGGCTGCATCTCTTGTATCAGAGCCATTCTGTGGTTATTATCCCGTTAGTCTGGACCGGTCACCAGGGCTGCATCTCTTGTATCAGAGCCATTCTGTGGTTATTATCCCGTTAGTCTGGACCGGTCACCAGGGCTGCATCTCTTGTATCAGAGCCATTCTGTGGTTATTATCCCGTTAGTCTGGACCTGTCACCAGAGCTGCATCTCTTGTATCAGAGCCATTCTGTGGTTATTATCCCGTTAGTCTGGACCTGTCACCACAGCTGCATCTCTTGTATCACAGCCATTCTGTGGTTATTATCCCGTTAGTCTGGACCTGTCACCAGAGCTGCATCTCTTGTATCACAGCCATTCTGTGGTTATTATCCCGTTAGTCGGGACCTGTCACCAGGGCTGCATCTCTTGTATCAGAGCCATTCTGTGGTTATTATCCTGTTAGTCTGGACCTGTCACCAGAGCTGCATCTCTTGTATCAGAGCCATTCTGTGGTTATTATCCCGTTAGTCTGGACCTGTCACCAGAGCTGCATCTCTTGTATCAGAGCCATTCTGTGGTTATTATCCCGTTAGTCTGGACCTGTCACCAGGGCTGCATCTCTTGTATCAGAGCCATTCTGTGGCTATTATCCCGTTAGTCTGGACCTGTCACCAGAGCTGCATCTCTTGTATCAGAGCCATTCTGTGGTTATTATCCCGTTAGTCTGGACCTGTCACCAGAGCTGCATCTCTTGTATCAGAGCCATTCTGTGGTTATCCCGTTAGTCTGGACCGGTCACCAGAGCTGCATCTCTTGTATCAGAGCCATTCTGTGGTTATTATCCCGTTAGTCTGGACCTGTCACCAGGGCTGCATCTCTTGTATCAGAGCCATTCTGTGGTTATTATCCCGTTAGTCTGGACCTGTCACCAGGGCTGCATCTCTTGTATCAGAGCCATTCTGTGGTTATTATCCTGTTAGTCTGGACCTGTCACCAGAGCTGCATCTCTTGTATCAGAGCCATTTCTGTGGTTATTATCCCGTTAGTCTGGACCGGTCACCAGGGCTGCATCTCTTGTATCAGAGCCATTCTGTGGTTATTATCCCGTTAGTCTGGACCTGTCACCAGAGCTGCATCTCTTGTATCAGAGCCATTCTGTGGTTATTATCCTGTTAGTCTGGACCTGTCACCAGGGCTGCATCTCTTGTATCAGAGCCATTCTGTGGTTATTATCCCGTTAGTCTGGACCGGTCACCAGAGCTGCATCTCTTGTATCAGAGCCATTCTGTGGCTATTATCCCGTTAGTCTGGACCTGTCACCAGAGCTGCATCTCTTGTATCAGAGCCATTCTGTGGTTATTATCCCGTTAGTCTGGACCTGTCACCAGAGCAGCATCTCTTGTATCAGAGCCATTCTGTGGTTATTATCCCGTTAGTCTGGACCGGTCACCAGGGCTGCATCTCTTGTATCAGAGCCATTCTGTGGTTATTATCCCGTTAGTCTGGACCGGTCACCAGGGCTGCATCTCTTGTATCAGAGCCATTCTGTGGTTATTATCCCGTTAGTCTGGACCTGTCACCAGAGCTGCATCTCTTGTATCAGAGCCATTCTGTGGTTATTATCCCGTTAGTCTGGACCTGTCACCAGGGCTGCATCTCTTGTATCAGAGCCATTCTGTGGTTATTATCCCGTTAGTCTGGACCGGTCACCAGGGCTGCATCTCTTGTATCAGAGCCATTCTGTGGTTATTATCCCGTTAGTCTGGACCGGTCACCAGGGCTGCATCTCTTGTATCAGAGCCATTCTGTGGTTATTATCCCGTTAGTCTGGACCTGTCACCAGAGCTGCATCTCTTGTATCAGAGCCATTCTGTGGTTATTATCCCGTTAGTCTGGACCTGTCACCAGGGCTGCATCTCTTGTATCAGAGCCATTTCTGTGGTTATTATCCCGTTAGTCTGGACCGGTCACCAGGGCTGCATCTCTTGTATCAGAGCCATTCTGTGGTTATTATCCTGTTAGTCTGGACCTGTCACCAGGGCTGCATCTCTTGTATCAGAGCCATTCTGTGGTTATTATCCCGTTAGTCTGGACCTGTCACCAGAGCTGCATCTCTTGTATCAGAGCCATTCTGTGGTTATTATCCCGTTAGTCTGGACCGGTCACCAGGGCTGCATCTCTTGTATCAGAGCCATTCTGTGGTTATTATCCTGTTAGTCTGGACCTGTCACCAGGGCTGCATCTCTTGTATCAGAGCCATTCTGTGGTTATTATCCCGTTAGTCTGGACCTGTCACCAGAGCTGCATCTCTTGTATCAGAGCCATTCTGTGGTTATTATCCCGTTAGTCTGGACCTGTCACCAGAGCTGCATCTCTTGTATCAGAGCCATTCTGTGGTTATTATCCCGTTAGTCTGGACCTGTCACCAGAGCTGCATCTCTTGTATCAGAGCCATTTCTGTGGTTATTATCCCGTTAGTCTGGACCTGTCACCAGGGCTGCATCTCTTGTATCAGAGCCATTCTGTGGTTATTATCCCGTTAGTCTGGACCTGTCACCAGGGCTGCATCTCTTGTATCAGAGCCATTCTGTGGTTATTATCCCGTTAGTCTGGACCTGACAGCAGGGCTGCATCTCTTGTATCAGAGCCATTCTGTGGCTATTATCCCGTTAGTCTGGACCTGTCACCAGAGCTGTATCTCTTGTATCAGAGCCATTCTGTGGTTATTATCCCGTTAGTCTGGACCTGTCACCAGGGCTGCATCTCTTGTATCAGAGCCATTTCTGTGGTTATTATCCCGTTAGTCTGGACCTGTCACCAGGGCTGCATCTCTTGTATCAGAGCCATTCTGTGGTTATTATCCCGTTAGTCTGGACCTGTCACCAGGGCTGCATCTCTTGTATCAGAGCCATTCTGTGGTTATTATCCCGTTAGTCTGGACCTGACAGCAGGGCTGCATCTCTTGTATCAGAGCCATTCTGTGGCTATTATCCCGTTAGTCTGGACCTGTCACCAGAGCTGTATCTCTTGTATCAGAGCCATTCTGTGGTTATTATCCCGTTAGTCTGGACCTGTCACCAGAGCAGCATCTCTTGTATCAGAGCCATTCTGTGGTTATTATCCCGTTAGTCTGGATCTGTCACCAGAGCTGCATCTCTTGTATCAGAGCCATTCTGTGGTTATTATCCCGTTAGTCTGGATCTGTCACCAGAGCTGCATCTCTTGTATCAGAGCCATTCTGTGGTTATTATCCCGTTAGTCTGGACCTGTCACCAGAGCTGCATCTCTTGTATCAGAGCCATTCTGTGGTTATTATCCCGTTAGTCTGGACCTGTCACCAGAGCTGCATCTCTTGTATCAGAGCCATTCTGTGGTTATTATCCCGTTAGTCTGGACCTGTCACCAGAGCTGCATCTCTTGTATCAGAGCCATTCTGTGGTTATTATCCCGTTAGTCTGGACCTGTCACCAGGGCTGCATCTCTTGTATCAGAGCCATTCTGTGGCTATTATCCCGTTAGTCTGGACCTGTCACCAGAGCTGCATCTCTTGTATCAGAGCCATTCTGTGGTTATTATCCCGTTAGTCTGGACCTGTCACCAGGGCTGCATCTCTTGTATCAGAGCCATTCTGTGGTTATTATCCCGTTAGTCTGGACCTGTCACCAGAGCTGCATCTCTTGTATCAGAGCCATTCTGTGGTTATTATCCCGTTAGTCTGGACCTGTCACCAGGGCTGCATCACTTGTATCAGAGCCATTCTGTGGTTATTATCCCGTTAGTCTGGACCTGTCACCAGAGCTGCATCTCTTGTATCAGAGCCATTTTGTGGCTATTATCCCGTTAGTCTGGACCTGTCACCAGGGCTGCATCTCTTGTATCAGAGCCATTCTGTGGTTATTATCCCGTTAGTCTGGACCGGTCACCAGAGCTGCATCTCTTGTATCAGAGCCATTCTGTGGTTATTATCCCGTTAGTCTGGACCTGTCACCAGAGCTGCATCTCTTGTATCAGAGCCATTCTGTGGTTATTATCCCGTTAGTCTGGACCTGTCACCAGAGCTGCATCTCTTGTATCAGAGCCATTTTGTGGCTATTATCCCGTTAGTCTGGACCTGTCACCAGAGCTGCATCTCTTGTATCAGAGCCATTTTGTGGCTATTATCCCGTTAGTCTGGACCTGTCACCAGAGCTGCATCTCTTGTATCAGAGCCATTTTGTGGCTATTATCCCGTTAGTCTGGACCTGTCACCAGGGCTGCATCTCTTGTATCAGAGCCATTCTGTGGTTATTATCCCGTTAGTCTGGACCTGTCACCAGAGCTGCATCTCTTGTATCAGAGCCATTCTGTGGTTATTATCCCGTTAGTCTGGACCTGTCACCAGGGCTGCATCTCTTGTATCAGAGCCATTCTGTGGTTATTATCCCGTTAGTCTGGACCTGTCACCAGAGCTGCATCTCTTGTATCAGAGCCATTTTGTGGCTATTATCCCGTTAGTCTGGACCTGTCACCAGGGCTGCATCTCTTGTATCAGAGCCATTCTGTGGTTATTATCCCGTTAGTCTGGACCGGTCACCAGAGCTGCATCTCTTGTATCAGAGCCATTCTGTGGTTATTATCCCGTTAGTCTGGACCTGTCACCAGAGCTGCATCTCTTGTATCAGAGCCATTCTGTGGTTATTATCCCGTTAGTCTGGACCTGTCACCAGAGCTGCATCTCTTGTATCAGAGCCATTCTGTGGTTATTATCCCGTTAGTCTGGACCGGTCACCAGGGCTGCATCTCTTGTATCAGAGCCATTCTGTGGTTATTATCCCGTTAGTCTGGACCTGTCACCAGGGCTGCATCTCTTGTATCAGAGCCATTCTGTGGATATCATCCCGTTAGTCTGGACCGGTCACCAGGGCTGCATCTCTTGTATCAGAGCCATTCTGTGGTTATTATCCCGTTAGTCTGGACCGGTCACCAGAGCTGCATCTCTTGTATCAGAGCCATTCTGTGGTTATTATCCCGTTAGTCTGGACCTGTCACCAGGGCTGCATCTCTTGTATCAGAGCCATTCTGTGGTTATTATCCCGTTAGTCTGGACCGGTCACCAGGGCTGCATCTCTTGTATCAGAGCCATTCTGTGGTTATTATCCCGTTAGTCTGGACCGGTCACCAGAGCTGCATCTCTTGTATCAGAGCCATTCTGTGGTTATTATCCCGTTAGTCTGGACCTGTCACCAGGGCTGCATCTCTTGTATCAGAGCCATTCTGTGGTTATTATCCCGTTAGTCTGGACCGGTCACCAGGGCTGCATCTCTTGTATCAGAGCCATTCTGTGGTTATTATCCCGTTAGTCTGGACCTGTCACCAGAGCTGCATCTCTTGTATCAGAGCCATTCTGTGGTTATTATCCCGTTAGTCTGGACCTGTCACCAGAGCTGCATCTCTTGTATCAGAGCCATTCTGTGGTTATTATCCCGTTAGTCTGGACCTGTCACCAGGGCTGCATCTCTTGTATCAGAGCCATTCTGTGGTTATTATCCCGTTAGTCTGGACCTGTCACCAGGGCTGCATCTCTTGTATCAGAGCCATTCTGTGGTTATTATCCCGTTAGTCTGGACCGGTCACCAGAGCTGCATCTCTTGTATCAGAGCCATTCTGTGGTTATTATCCCGTTAGTCTGGACCTGTCACCAGGGCTGCATCTCTTGTATCAGAGCCATTCTGTGGTTATTATCCCGTTAGTCTGGACCTGTCACCAGGGCTGTATCTCTTGTATCAGAGCCATTCTGTGGTTATTATCCCGTTAGTCTGGACCTGTCACCACAGCTGCATCTCTTGTATCAGAGCCATTCTGTGGTTATTATCCCGTTAGTCTGGACCGGTCACCAGAGCTGCATCTCTTGTATCAGAGCCATTCTGAGGTTATTATCCCGTTAGTCTGGACCGGTCACCAGAGCTGCATCTCTCGTATCAGAGCCATTCTGTGGTTATTATCCCGTTAGTCTGGACCTGTCACCAGAGCTGCATCTCTTGTATCAGAGCCATTCTGTGGTTATTATCCCGTTAGTCTGGACCTGTCACCAGGGCTGCATCTCTTGTATCAGAGCCATTCTGTGGTTATTATCCCGTTAGTCTGGACCTGTCACCAGGGCTGCATCTCTTGTATCAGAGCCATTCTGTGGTTATTATCCCGTTAGTCTGGACCTGTCACCAGGGCTGCACCTCTTGTATCAGAGACATTCTGTGGTTATTATCCCGTTAGTCTGGACCTGTCACCAGGGCTGCATCTCTTGTATCAGAGCCATTCTGTGGTTATTATCCCGTTAGTCTGGACCGGTCACCAGGGCTGCATCTCTTGTATCAGAGCCATTCTGTGGTTATTATCCCGTTAGTCTGGACCTGTCACCAGAGCTGCATCTCTTGTATCAGAGCCATTCTGTGGTTATTATCCCGTTAGTCTGGACCTGTCACCAGAGCTGCATCTCTTGTATCAGAGCCATTCTGTGGTTATTATCCCGTTAGTCTGGACCGGTCACCAGGGCTGCATCTCTTGTATCAGAGCCATTCTGTGGTTATTATCCCGTTAGTCTGGACCTGTCACCAGAGCTGCATCTCTTGTATCAGAGCCATTCTGTGGTTATTATCCCGTTAGTCTGGACCTGTCACCAGGGCTGCATCTCTTGTATCAGAGCCATTCTGTGGTTATTATCCCGTTAGTCTGGACCTGTCACCAGGGCTGCATCTCTTGTATTAGAGCCATTCTGTGGTTATTATCCCGTTAGTCTGGACCTGTCACCAGGGCTGCATCTCTTGTATCAGAGCCATTCTGTGGTTATTATCCCGTTAGTCTGAACCTGTCACCAGGGCTGCATCTCTTGTATCAGAGCCATTCTGTGGTTATTATCCCGTTAGTCTGGACCTGTCACCAGAGCTGCATCTCTTGTATCAGAGCCATTCTGTGGTTATTATCCCGTTAGTCTGGACCTGTCACCAGAGCTGCATCTCTTGTATCAGAGCCATTCTGTGGTTATTATCCCGTTAGTCTGGACCTGTCACCAGGGCTGCATCTCTTGTATCAGAGCCATTCTGTGGTTATTATCCCGTTAGTCTGAACCTGTCACCAGGGCTGCATCTCTTGTATCAGAGCCATTCTGTGGTTATTATCCCGTTAGTCTGGACCTGTCACCAGAGCTGCATCTCTTGTATCAGAGCCATTCTGTGGTTATTATCCCGTTAGTCTGGACCTGTCACCAGGGCAGCATCTCTTGTATCAGAGCCATTCTGTGGTTATTATCCCGTTAGTCTGGACCTGTCACCAGAGCTGCAATCTCTTGTATCAGAGCCATTCTGTGGTTATTATCCCGTTAGTCTGGACCTGTCACCAGAGCTGCATCTCTTGTATCAGAGCCATTCTGTGGTTATTATCCCGTTAGTCTGGACCTGTCACCAGAGCTGCATCTCTTGTATCAGAGCCATTCTGTGGTTATTATCCCGTTAGTCTGGACCGGTCACCAGGGCTGCATCTCTTGTATCAGAGCCATTCTGTGGCTATTATCCCGTTAGTCTGGACCTGTCACCAGAGCTGCATCTCTTGTATCAGAGCCATTCTGTGGTTATTATCCCGTTAGTCTGGACCTGTCACCAGGGCTGCATCTCTTGTATCAGAGCCATTCTGTGGTTATTATCCCGTTAGTCTGGACTTGTCACCAGAGCTGCATCTCTTGTATCAGAGCCATTCTGTGGTTATTATCCCGTTAGTCTGGACCTGTCACCAGAGCTGCATCTCTTGTATCAGAGCCATTCTGTGGTTATTATCCCGTTAGTCTGGACCTGTCACCAGGGCTGCATCTCTTGTATCAGAGCCATTCTGTGGTTATTATCCCGTTAGTCTGGACCTGTCACCAGGGCTGCATCTCTTGTATCAGAGCCATTCTGTGGTTATTATCCCGTTAGTCTGGACCTGTCACCAGAGCTGCATCTCTTGTATCAGAGCCATTCTGTGGTCATTATCCTCGTTAGTCTGGACCTGTCACCAGGGCTGCATCTCTTGTATCAGAGCCATTCTGTGGTTATTATCCCGTTAGTCTGGACCTGTCACCAGAGCTGCATCTCTTGTATCAGAGCCATTCTGTGGTTATTATCCCGTTAGTCTGGGCCTGTCACCAGAGCTGCATCTCTTGTATCAGAGCCATTCTGTGGTTATTATCCCGTTAGTCTGGACCTGTCACCAGGGCTGCATCTCTTGTAT
This sequence comes from Anomaloglossus baeobatrachus, assembly GCF_048569485.1. Taxonomy (NCBI): domain Eukaryota; kingdom Metazoa; phylum Chordata; class Amphibia; order Anura; family Aromobatidae; genus Anomaloglossus; species Anomaloglossus baeobatrachus. The sequence continues at coordinate 891,728 of NC_134355.1, read as the reverse complement.
CAGAGCCATTCTGTGGTCATTATCCCGTTAGTCTGGACCTGTCACCAGGGCTGCATCTCTTGTATCAGAGCCATTCTGTGGTTATTATCCCGTTAGTCTGGACCTGTCACCAGAGCTGCATCTCTTGTATCAGAGCCATTCTGTGGTCATTATCCCGTTAGTCTGGACCTGTCACCAGGGCTGCATCTCTTGTATCAGAGCCATTCTGTGGTTATTATCCCGTTAGTCTGGACCCGTCACCAGAGCTGCATCTCTTGTATCAGAGCCATTCTGTGGTTATTATCCCGTTAGTCTGGACCTGTCACCAGGGCTGCATCTCTTGTATCAGAACCATTCTGTGGTTATTATCCCGTTAGTCTGGACCCGTCACCAGAGCTGCATCTCTTGTATCAGAGCCATTCTGTGGTTATTATCCCGTTAGTCTGGACCCGTCACCAGAGCTGCATCTCTTGTATCAGAGCCATTCTGTGGTTATTATCCCGTTAGTCTGGACCTGTCACCAGAGCTGCATCTCTTGTATCAGAGCCATTCTGTGGTTATTATCCCGTTAGTCTGGACCTGTCACCAGAGCTGCATCTCTTGTATCAGAGCCATTCTGTGGTTATTATCCCGTTAGTCTGGACCTGTCACCAGAGCTGCATCTCTTGTATCAGAGCCATTCTGTGGTTATTATCCCGTTAGTCTGGACCGGTCACCAGAGCTGCATCTCTTGTATCAGAGCCATTCTGTGGTTATTATCCCGTTAGTCTGGACCTGTCACCAGAGCTGCATCTCTTGTATCAGAGCCATTCTGTGGTTATTATCCCGTTAGTCTGGACCTGTCACCAGAGCTGCATCTCTTGTATCAGAGCCATTCTGTGGTTATTATCCCGTTAGTCTGGACCTGTCACCAGGGCTGCATCTCTTGTATCAGAGCCATTCTGTGGTTATTATCCCGTTAGTCTGGACCTGTCACCAGAGCTGCATCTCTTGTATCAGAGCCATTCTGTGGTTATTATCCCGTTAGTCTGGACCTGTCACCAGAGCTGCATCTCTTGTATCAGAGCCATTCTGTGGTTATTATCCCGTTAGTCTGGACCTGTCACCAGAGCTGCATCTCTTGTATCAGAGCCATTCTGTGGTTATTATCCCGTTAGTCTGGACCTGTCACCAGAGCTGCATCTCTTGTATCAGAGCCATTCTGTGGTTATTATCCGTTAGTCTGGACCTGTCACCAGGGCTGCATCTCTTGTATCAGAGCCATTCTGTGGATATTATCCCGTTAGTCTGGACCTGTCACCAGGGCTGCATCTCTTGTATCAGAGCCATTCTGTGGTTATTATCCCGTTAGTCTGGACCTGTCACCAGAGCTGCATCTCTTGTATCAGAGCCATTCTGTGGTTATTATCCCGTTAGTCTGGACCTGTCACCAGGGCTGCATCTCTTGTATCAGAGCCATTCTGTGGTTATTATCCCGTTAGTCTGAACCTGTCACCAGGGCTGCATCTCTTGTATCAGAGCCATTCTGTGGTCATTATCCCGTTAGTCTGGACCTGTCACCTGAGCTGCATCTCTTGTATCAGAGCCATTCTGTGGTTATTATCCCGTTAGTCTGGACCTGTCACCAGGGCAGCATCTCTTGTATCAGAGCCATTCTGTGGTTATTATCCCGTTAGTCTGGACCTGTCACCAGGGCTGCATCTCTTGTATCAGAGCCATTCTGTGGTTATTATCCCGTTAGTCTGGACCTGTCACCAGAGCTGCATCTCTTGTATCAGAGCCATTCTGTGGTTATTATCCCGTTAGTCTGGACCTGTCACCAGAGCTGCATCTCTTGTATCAGAGCCATTCTGTGGTTATTATCACGTTAGTCTGGACCTGTCACCAGAGCTGCATCTCTTGTATCAGAGCCATTCTGTGGTTATTATCCCGTTAGTCTGGACCTGTCACCAGGGCTGCATCTCTTGTATCAGAGCCATTCTGTGGTTATTATCCCGTTAGTCTGGACCTGTCACCAGAGCTGCATCTCTTGTATCAGAGCCATTCTGTGGTTATTATCCCGTTAGTCTGGACTGTCACCAGGGCTGCATCTCTTGTATCAGAGCCATTCTGTGGTTATTATCCGTTAGTCTGGACCTGTCACCAGAGCTGCATCTCTTGTATCAGAGCCATTCTGTGGTTATTATCCCGTTAGTCTGGACCTGTCACCAGGGCAGCATCTCTTGTATCAGAGCCATTCTGTGGTTATTATCCCGTTAGTCTGGACCGGTCACCAGGGCTGCAGCTCTTGTATCAGAGCCATTCTGTGGTTATTATCCCGTTAGTCTGGACCTGTCACCAGAGCTGCATCTCTTGTATCAGAGCCATTCTGTGGTTATTATCCCGTTAGTCTGGACCTGTCACCAGGGCTGCATCTCTTGTATCAGAGCCATTCTGTGGTTATTATCTCGTTAGTCTGGACCTGTCACCAGGGCTGCATCTCTTGTATCAGAGCCATTCTGTGGTTATTATCCCGTTAGTCTGGACCTGTCACCAGGGCTGCATCTCTTGTATCAGAGCCATTCTGTGGTTATTATCCCGTTAGTCTGGACCTGTCACCAGGGCTGCATCTCTTGTATCAGAGCCATTCTGTGGTTATTATCCCGTTAGTCTGGACCTGTCACCAGGGCTGCATCTCTTGTATCAGAGCCATTCTGTGGCTATTATCCCGTTAGTCTGGACCTGTCACCAGAGCTGCATCTCTTGTATCAGAGCCATTCTGTGGTTATTATCCCGTTAGTCTGGACCTGTCACCAGGGCTGCATCTCTTGTATCAGAGCCATTCTGTGGTTATTATCCCGTTAGTCTGGACCTGTCACCAGAGCTGCATCACTTGTATCAGAGCCATTCTGTGGTTATTATCCCGTTAGTCTGGACCTGTCACCAGGGCTGCATCTCTTGTATCAGAGCCATTCTGTGGTTATTATCCCGTTAGTCTGGACCTGTCACCAGAGCTGCATCTCTTGTATCAGAGCCATTCTGTGGTTATTATCCCGTTAGTCTGGACCTGTCACCAGGGCTGCATCTCTTGTATCAGAGCCATTCTGTGGTTATTATCCCGTTAGTCTGGACCTGTCACCAGAGCTGCATCTCTTGTATCAGAGCCATTCTGTGGTTATTATCCCGTTAGTCTGGACCGGTCACCAGGGCTGCATCTCTTGTATCAGAGCCATTCTGTGGTTATTATCCCGTTAGTCTGGACCCGTCACCAGAGCTGCATCTCTTGTATCAGAGCCATTCTGTGGTTATTATCCCGTTAGTCTGGACCTGTCACCAGAGCTGCATCTCTTGTATCAGAGCCATTCTGTGGTTATTATCCCGTTAGTCTGGACCGGTCACCAGGGCTGCATCTCTTGTATCAGAGCCATTCTGTGGTTATTATCCCGTTAGTCTGGACCTGTCACCAGAGCTGCATCTCTTGTATCAGAGCCATTCTGTGGTTATTATCCCGTTAGTCTGGACCTGTCACCAGGGCTGCATCTCTTGAATCAGAGTAATTCTGTGGTTATTATCCCGTTAGTCTGGACCTGTCACCAGAGCTGCATCTCTTGTATCAGAGCCATTCTGTGGTTATTATCCAGTTAGTCTGGACCTGTCACCAGGGCAGCATCTCTTGTATCAGAGCCATTCTGTGGTTATTATCCCGTTAGTCTGGACCTGTCACCAGAGCTGCATCTCTTGTATCAGAGCCATTCTGTGGTTATTATCCCGTTAGTCTGGACCTGTCACCAGGGCTGCATCTCTTGTATCAGAGCCAATCTGTGGTTATTATCCCATTAGTCTGGACCGGTCACCAGAGCTGCATCTCTTGTATCAGAGCCAATCTGTGGTTATTATCCCATTAGTCTGGACCGGTCACCAGAGCTGCATCTCTTGTATCAGAGCCATTCTGTGGTTATTATCCCGTTAGTCTGGACCTGTCACCAGGGCTGCATCTCTTGTATCAGAGCCATTCTGTGGTCATTATCCCGTTAGTCTGGACCTGTCACCAGAGCTGCATCTCTTGTATCAGAGCCATTCTGTGGTTATTATCCCGTTAGTCTGGACCTGTCACCAGGGCTGCATCTCTTGTATCAGAGCCATTCTGTGGTTATTATCCCGTTAGTCCTGGACCGGTCACCAGAGCTGCATCTCTTGTATCAGAGCCATTCTGTGGTTATTATCCCGTTAGTCTGGACCTGTCACCAGAGCTGCATCACTTGTATCAGAGCCATTCTGTGGTTATTATCCCGTTAGTCTGGACCTGTCACCAGGGCTGCATCTCTTGTATCAGAGCCATTCTGTGGTTATTATCCCGTTAGTCTGGACCTGTCACCAGGGCTGCATCTCTTGTATCAGAGCCATTCTGTGGTTATTATCCCGTTAGTCTGGACCTGTCACCAGAGCTGCATCTCTTGTATCAGAGCCATTCTGTGGTTATTATCCCGTTAGTCTGGACCTGTCACCAGAGCTGCATCTCTTGTATCAGAGCCATTCTGTGGTTATTATCCCGTTAGTCTGGACCTGTCACCAGAGCTGCATCACTTGTATCAGAGCCATTCTGTGGTTATTATCCCGTTAGTCTGGACCTGTCACCAGGGCTGCATCTCTTGTATCAGAGCCATTCTGTGGCTATTATCCCGTTAGTCTGGACCTGTCACCAGGGCTGCATCTCTTGTATCAGAGCCATTCTGTGGTTATTATCCCGTTAGTCTGGACCTGTCACCAGAGCTGCATCACTTGTATCAGAGCCATTCTGTGGTTATTATCCCGTTAGTCTGGACCTGTCACCAGGGCTGCATCTCTTGTATCAGAGCCATTCTGTGGTTATTATCCCGTTAGTCTGGACCTGTCACCAGAGCTGCATCTCTTGTATCAGAGCCATTCTGTGGTTATTATCCCGTTAGTCTGGACCTGTCACCAGAGCAGCATCTCTTGTATCAGAGCCATTCTGTGGTTATTATCCCGTTAGTCTGGACCGGTCACCAGAGCTGCATCTCTTGTATCAGAGCCATTCTGTGGTTATTATCCCGTTAGTCTGGACCTGTCACCAGGGCTGCATCTCTTGTATCAGAGCCATTCTGTGGTTATTATCCCGTTAGTCTGGACCTGTCACCAGGGCTGCATCTCTTGTATCAGAGCCATTCTGTGGTTATTATCCCGTTAGTCTGGACCTGTCACCAGAGCTGCATCTCTTGTATCAGAGCCATTCTGTGGTTATTATCCCGTTAGTCTGGACCTGTCACCAGAGCTGCATCTCTTGTATCAGAGCCATTCTGTGGTTATTATCCCGTTAGTCTGGACCGGTCACCAGGGCTGCATCTCTTGTATCAGAGCCATTCTGTGGTCATTATCCCGTTAGTCTGGACCTGTCACCAGAGCTGTATCTCTTGTATCAGACCCATTCTGTGGTCATTATCCCGTTAGTCTGGACCTGTCACCAGGGCTGCATCTCTTGTATCAGAGCCATTCTGTGGTTATTATCCCGTTAGTCTGGACCTGTCACCAGAGCTGCATCTCTTGTATCAGAGCCATTCTGTGGTTATTATTCCATTAGTCTGGACCGGTCACCAGGGCTGCATCTCTTGTATCAGAGCCATTCTGTGGTTATTATCCCGTTAGTCTGGACCTGTCACCAGAGCTGCATCTCTTGTATCAGAGCCATTCTGTGGTTATTATCCCGTTAGTCTGGACCTGTCACCAGAGCTGCATCTCTTGTATCAGAGCCATTCTGTGGCTATTATCCCGTTAGTCTGGACCGGTCACCAGGGCTGCATCTCTTGTATCAGAGCCATTCTGTGGTTATTATCCCGTTAGTCTGGACCGGTCACCAGGGCTGCATCTCTTGTATCAGAGCCATTCTGTGGTTATTATCCCGTTAGTCTGGACCGGTCACCAGGGCTGCATCTCTTGTATCAGAGCCATTCTGTGGTTATTATCCCGTTAGTCTGGACCTGTCACCAGAGCTGCATCTCTTGTATCAGAGCCATTCTGTGGTTATTATCCCGTTAGTCTGGACCTGTCACCAGGAGCTGCATCTCTTGTATCAGAGCCATTCTGTGGTTATTATCCCGTTAGTCTGGACCTGTCACCAGAGCTGCATCTCTTGTATCAGAGCCATTCTGTGGTTATTATCCCGTTAGTCTGGACCTGTCACCAGAGCTGCATCTCTTGTATCAGAGCCATTCTGTGGTTATTATCCCGTTAGTCTGGACCTGTCACCAGAGCTGCATCTCTTGTATCAGAGCCATTCTGTGGTTATTATCCCGTTAGTCTGGACCTGTCACCAGAGCTGCATCTCTTGTATCAGAGCCATTCTGTGGTTATTATCCCGTTAGTCTGGACCTGTCACCAGGGCTGCATCTCTTGTATCAGAGCCATTCTGTGGTTATTATCCCGTTAGTCTGGACCTGTCACCAGGGCAGCATCTCTTGTATCAGAGCCATTCTGTGGTTATTATCCCGTTAGTCTGGACCTGTCACCAGAGCTGCATCTCTTGTATCAGAGCCATTCTGTGGTTATTATCCCGTTAGTCTGGACCTGTCACCAGGGCTGCATCTCTTGTATCAGAGCCATTCTGTGGTTATTATCCCGTTAGTCTGGACCTGTCACCAGGGCTGCATCTCTTGTATCAGAGCCATTCTGTGGTTATTGTCCCGTTAGTCTGGACCTGTCACCAGGGCTGCATCTCTTGTATCAGAGCCATTCTGTGGTTATTATCCCGTTAGTCTGGACCTGTCACCAGGGCTGCATCTCTTGTATCAGAGCCATTCTGTGGTTATTATCCCGTTAGTCTGGACCTGTCACCAGAGCTGCATCTCTTGTATCAGAGCCATTCTGTGGTTATTATCCCGTTAGTCTGGACCGGTCACCAGAGCTGCATCTCTTGTATCAGAGCATTCTGTGGTTATTATCCCGTTAGTCTGGACCTGTCACCAGGGCTGCATCTCTTGTATCAGAGCCATTCTGTGGTTATTATCCCGTTAGTCTGGACCTGTCACCAGAGCTGCATCTCTTGTATCAGAGCCATTCTGTGGTTATTATCCCGTTAGTCAGGACCTGTCACCAGGGCTGCATCTCTTGTATCAGAGCCATTCTGTGGTTATTATCCCGTTAGTCTGGACCTGTCACCAGAGCTGCATCTCTTGTATCAGAGCCATTCTGTGGTTCTTATCCCGTTAGTCTGGACCTGTCACCAGAGCTGCATCTCTTGTATCAGAGCCATTCTGTGGTTATTATCCCGTTAGTCTGGACCTGTCACCAGGGCTGTATCTCTTGTATCAGAGCCATTCTGTGGTTATTATCCCGTTAGTCTGGACCGGTCACCAGGGCTGCATCTCTTGTATCAGAGCCATTCTGTGGTTATTATCCCGTTAGTCTGGACCTGTCACCAGGGCTGTATCTCTTGTATCAGAGCCATTCTGTGGTTATTATCCCGTTAGTCTGGACCGGTCACCAGGGCTGCATCTCTTGTATCAGAGCCATTCTGTGGTTATTATCCCGTTAGTCTGGACCTGTCACCAGGGCTGTATCTCTTGTATCAGAGCCATTCTGTGGTTATTATCCCGTTAGTCTGGACCGGTCACCAGGGCTGCATCTCTTGTATCAGAGCCATTCTGTGGTTATTATCCCGTTAGTCTGGACCTGTCACCAGGGCTGTATCTCTTGTATCAGAGCCATTCTGTGGTTATTATCCCGTTAGTCTGGACCGGTCACCAGGGCTGCATCTCTTGTATCAGAGCCATTCTGTGGTTATTATCCCGTTAGTCTGGACCTGTCACCAGGGCTGTATCTCTTGTATCAGAGCCATTCTGTGGTTATTATCCCGTTAGTCTGGACCGGTCACCAGGGCTGCATCTCTTGTATCAGAGCCATTCTGTGGTTATTATCCCGTTAGTCTGGACCTGTCACCAGGGCTGCATCTCTTGTATCAGAGCCATTCTGTGGTTATTATCCCGTTAGTCTGGACCTGTCACCAGGGCTGCATCTCTTGTATCAGAGCCATTCTGTGGTTATTATCCCGTTAGTCTGGACCTGTCACCAGAGCTGCATCTCTTGTATCAGAGCCATTCTGTGGTTATTATCCCGTTAGTCTGGACCGGTCACCAGAGCTGCATCTCTTGTATCAGAGCCATTCTGTGGTTATTATCCCGTTAGTCTGGACCTGTCACCAGAGCTGCATCTCTTGTATCAGAGCCATTCTGTGGTTATTATCCCGTTAGTCTGGACCGGTCACCAGGGCTGCATCTCTTGTATCAGAGCCATTCTGTGGTCATTATCCCGTTAGTCTGGACCCGTCACCAGAGCTGCATCTCTTGTATCAGAGCCATTCTGTGGTTATTATCCCGTTAGTCTGGACCGGTCACCAGAGCTGCATCTCTTGTATCAGAGCCATTCTGTGGTTATTATCCCGTTAGTCTGGACCTGTCACCAGGGCTGCATCTCTTGTATCAGAGCCATTCTGTGGTTATTATCCCGTTAGTCTGGACCTGTCACCAGGGCTGCATCTCTTGTATCAGAGCCATTCTGTGGTTATTATCCCGTTAGTCTGGACCTGTCACCAGAGCTGCATCTCTTGTATCAGAGCCATTCTGTGGTTATTATCCCGTTAGTCTGGACCTGTCACCAGAGCTGCATCTCTTGTATCAGAGCCATTCTGTGGTTATTATCCCGTTAGTCTGGACCGGTCACCAGAGCTGCATCTCTTGTATCAGAGCCATTCTGTGGTTATTATCCCGTTAGTCTGGACCTGTCACCAGAGCTGCATCTCTTGTATCAGAGCCATTCTGTGGTTATTATCCCGTTAGTCTGGACCTGTCACCAGGGCTGCATCTCTTGTATCAGAGCCATTCTGTGGTTATTATCCGTTAGTCTGGACCTGTCACCAGGGCTGCATCTCTTGTATCAGAGCCATTCTGTGGTTATTATCCCGTTAGTCTGGACCTGTCACCAGGGCTGCATCTCTTGTATCAGAGCCATTCTGTGGTTATTATCCCGTTAGTCTGGACCTGTCACCAGGGCTGTATCTCTTGTATCAGAGCCATTCTGTGGTTATTATCCCGTTAGTCTGGACCTGTCACCAGGGCTGCATCTCTTGTATCAGAGCCATTCTGTGGTTATTATCCCGTTAGTCTGGACCTGTCACCAGAGCTGCATCTCTTGTATCAGAGCCATTCTGTGGTTATTATCCCGTTAGTCTGGACCGGTCACCAGAGCTGCATCTCTTGTATCAGAGCCATTCTGTGGTTATTATCCCGTTAGTCTGGACCTGTCACCAGGGCTGTATCTCTTGTATCAGAGCCATTCTGTGGTTATTATCCCGTTAGTCTGGACCTGTCACCAGGGCTGCATCTCTTGTATCAGAGCCATTCTGTGGTTATTATCCCGTTAGTCTGGACCTGTCACCAGAGCTGCATCTCTTGTATCAGAGCCATTCTGTGGTTATTATCCCGTTAGTCTGGACCGGTCACCAGGGCTGCATCTCTTGTATCAGAGCCATTCTGTGGTTATTATCCCGTTAGTCTGGACCTGTCACCAGGGCTGCATCTCTTGTATCAGAGCCATTCTGTGGTTATTATCCCGTTAGTCTGGACCTGTCACCAGGGCTGCATCTCTTGTATCAGAGCCATTCTGTGGTTATTATCCCGTTAGTCTGGACCTGTCACCAGAGCTGCATCTCTTGTATCAGAGCCATTCTGTGGTTATTATCCCGTTAGTCTGGACCTGTCACCAGGGCTGCATCTCTTGTATCAGAGCCATTCTGTGGTTATTATCCCGTTAGTCTGGACCTGTCACCAGAGCTGCATCTCTTGTATCAGAGCCATTCTGTGGTTATTATCCCGTTAGTCTGGACCTGTCACCAGGGCAGCATCTCTTGTATCAGAGCCATTCTGTCGGTTATTATCCCGTTAGTCTGGACCTGTCACCAGGGCTGCATCTCTTGTATCAGAGCCATTCTGTGGTTATTATCCCGTTAGTCTGGACCTGTCACCAGGGCTGCATCTCTTGTATCAGAGCCATTCTGTGGTTATTATCCCGTTAGTCTGGACCTGTCACCAGGGCTGCATCTCTTGTATCAGAGCCATTCTGTGGTTATTATCCCGTTAGTCTGGACCTGTCACCAGAGCTGCATCTCTTGTATCAGAGCCATTCTGTGGTTATTATCCCGTTAGTCTGGACCTGTCACCAGAGCTGCATCTCTTGTATCAGAGCCATTCTGTGGTTATTATCCCGTTAGTCTGGACCGGTCAGAGCTGCATCTCTTGTATCAGAGCCATTCTGTGGTTATTATCCCGTTAGTCTGGACCTGTCACCAGAGCTGCATCTCTTGTATCAGAGCCATTCTGGGTTATTATCCCGTTAGTCTGGACCTGTCACCAGAGCTGCATCTCTTGTATCAGAGCCATTCTGTGGTTATTATCCCGTTAGTCTGGACCTGTCACCAGAGCTGCATCTCTTGTATCAGAGCCATTCTGTGGTTATTATCCCGTTAGTCTGGACCTGTCACCAGAGGCTGCATCTCTTGTATCAGAGCCATTCTGTGGTTATTATCCCGTTAGTCTGGACCTGTCACCAGAGCTGCATCTCTTGTATCAGAGCCATTCTGTGGTTATTATCCTCGTTAGTCTGGACCTGTCACCAGGGCTGCATCTCTTGTATCAGAGCCATTCTGTGGTCATTATCCCGTTAGTCTGGACCCTGTCACCAGAGCTGCATCTCTTGTATCAGAGCCATTCTGTGGTTATTATCCCGTTAGTCTGGACCGGTCACCAGAGCTGCATCTCTTGTATCAGAGCCATTCTGTGGTTATTATCCCGTTAGTCTGGACCTGTCACCAGGGCTGCATCTCTTGTATCAGAGCCATTCTGTGGTTATTATCCCGTTAGTCTGGACCTGTCACCAGGGCTGCATCTCTTGTATCAGAGCCATTCTGTGGTTATTATCCCGTTAGTCTGGACCTGTCACCAGAGCTGCATCTCTTGTATCAGAGCCATTCTGTGGTTATTATCCCGTTAGTCTGGACCTGTCACCAGGGCTGCATCTCTTGTATCAGAGCCATTCTGTGGTTATTATCCCGTTAGTCTGGACCTGTCACCAGGGCTGCATCTCTTGTATCAGAGCCATTCTGTGGTTATTATCCCGTTAGTCTGGACCTGTCACCAGGGCTGCATCTCTTGTATCAGAGCCATTCTGTGGTTATTATCCCGTTAGTCTGGACCTGTCACCAGAGCTGCATCTCTTGTATCAGAGCCATTCTGTGGTTATTATCCCGTTAGTCTGGACCTGTCACCAGAGGCTGCATCTCTTGTATCAGAGCCATTCTGTGGTTATTATCCCGTTAGTCTGGACCTGTCACCAGAGCTGCATCTCTTGTATCAGAGCCATTCTGTGGTCATTATCTCGTTAGTCTGGACCTGTCACCAGGGCTGCATCTCTTGTATCAGAGCCATTCTGTGGTCATTATCCCGTTAGTCTGGACCCGTCACCAGAGCTGCATCTCTTGTATCAGAGCCATTCTGTGGTTATTATCCCGTTAGTCTGGACCTGTCACCAGAGCTGCATCTCTTGTATCAGAGCCATTCTGTGGTTATTATCCCGTTAGTCTGGACCGGTCACCAGAGCTGCATCTCTTGTATCAGAGCCATTCTGTGGTTATTATCCCGTTAGTCTGGACCTGTCACCAGGGCTGCATCTCTTGTATCAGAGCCATTCTGTGGTTATTATCCCGTTAGTCTGGACCTGTCACCAGGGCTGCATCTCTTGTATCAGAGCCATTCTGTGGTTATTATCCCGTTAGTCTGGACCTGTCACCAGGGCTGCATCTCTTGTATCAGAGCCATTCTGTGGTTATTATCCCGTTAGTCTGGACCTGTCACCAGAGCTGCATCTCTTGTATCAGAGCCATTCTGTGGTTATTATCCCGTTAGTCTGGACCTGTCACCAGGGCTGCATCTCTTGTATCAGAGCCATTCTGTGGTTATTATCCCGTTAGTCTGGACCGGTCACCAGAGCTGCATCTCTTGTATCAGAGCCATTCTGTGGTCATTATCTCGTTAGTCTGGACCTGTCACCAGGGCTGCATCTCTTGTATCAGAGCCATTCTGTGGTTATTATCCCGTTAGTCTGGACCTGTCACCAGGGCTGCATCTCTTGTATCAGAGCCATTCTGTGGTTATTATCCCGTTAGTCTGGACCTGTCACCAGAGCTGCATCTCTTGTATCAGAGCCATTCAGTGGTTATTATCCCGTTAGTCTGGACCTGTCACCAGGGCAGCATCTCTTGTATCAGAGCCATTCTGTGGTTATTATCCCGTTAGTCTGGACCGGTCACCAGAGCTGCAGCTCTTGTATCAGAGCCATTCTGTGGTTATTATCCCGTTAGTCTGGACCTGTCACCAGAGCTGCATCTCTTGTATCAGAGCCATTCTGTGGATATTATCCCGTTAGTCTGGACCTGTCACCAGAGCTGCATCTCTTGTATCAGAGCCATTCTGTGGTTATTATCCCGTTAGTCTGGACCTGTCACCAGGGCTGCATCTCTTGTATCAGAGCCATTCTGTGGTTATTATCCCGTTAGTCTGGATCTGTCACCAGAGCTGCATCTCTTGTATCAGAGCCATTCTGTGGTTATTATCCCGTTAGTCTGGACCTGTCACCAGAGCTGCATCTCTTGTATCAGAGCCATTCTGTGGTTATTATCCCGTTAGTCTGGACCTGTCACCAGGGCTGCATCTCTTGTATCAGAGCCATTCTGTGGTTATTATCCCGTTAGTCTGGACCTGTCACCAGGGCTGCATCTCTTGTATCAGAGCCATTCTGTGGTTATTATCCCGTTAGTCTGGACCTGTCACCAGAGCTGCATCTCTTGTATCAGAGCCATTCTGTGGTTATTATCCCGTTAGTCTGGACCTGTCACCAGGGCTGCATCTCTTGTATCAGAGCCATTCTGTGGTTATTATCCCGTTAGTCTGGACCGGTCACCAGAGCTGCATCTCTTGTATCAGTGCCATTCTGTGGTTATTATCCCGTTAGTCTGGACCCGTCACCAGAGCTGCATCTCTTGTATCAGAGCCATTCAGTGGTTATTATCCCGTTAGTCTGGACCTGTCACCAGGGCAGCATCTCTTGTATCAGAGCCATTCTGTGGTTATTATCCCGTTAGTCTGGACCGGTCACCAGAGCTGCAGCTCTTGTATCAGAGCCATTCTGTGGTTATTATCCCGTTAGTCTGGACCTGTCACCAGAGCTGCATCTCTTGTATCAGAGCCATTCTGTGGATATTATCCCGTTAGTCTGGACCTGTCACCAGAGCTGCATCTCTTGTATCAGAGCCATTCTGTGGTTATTATCCCGTTAGTCTGGACCTGTCACCAGAGCTGCATCTCTTGTATCAGAGCCATTCTGTGGTTATTATCCCGTTAGTCTGGACCTGTCACCAGGGCTGCATCTCTTGTATCAGAGCCATTCTGTGGTTATTATCCCGTTAGTCTGGACCTGTCACCAGGGCTGCATCTCTTGTATCAGAGCCATTCTGTGGTTATTATCCCGTTAGTCTGGATCTGTCACCAGAGCTGCATCTCTTGTATCAGAGCCATTCTGTGGTTATTATCCCGTTAGTCTGGACCTGTCACCAGAGCTGCATCTCTTGTATCAGAGCCATTCTGTGGTTATTATCCCGTTAGTCTGGACTTGTCACCAGAGCTGCATCTCTTGTATCAGAGCCATTCTGTGGTTATTATCCCGTTAGTCTGGACCGGTCACCAGGGCTGCATCTCTTGTATCAGAGCCATTCTGGGGTTATTATCCCGTTAGTCTGGACCTGTCACCAGGGCTGCATCTCTTGTATCAGAGCCATTCTGTGGTTATTATCCCGTTAGTCTGGACCTGTTACCAGAGCTGCATCTCTTGTATCAGAGCCATTCTGTGGTTATTATCCCGTTAGTCTGGACCTGTCACCAGAGCTGCATCTCTTGTATCAGAGCCATTCTGTGGTTATTATCCCGTTAGTCTGGACCCGTCACCAGGGCTGCATCTCTTGTATCAGAGCCATTCTGTGGTTATTATCCCGTTAGTCTGGATCTGTCACCAGAGCTGCATCTCTTGTATCAGAGCCATTCTGTGGTTATTATCCCGTTAGTCTGGACCGGTCACCAGGGCTGCATCTCTTGTATCAGAGCCATTCTGTGGTTATTATCCCGTTAGTCTGGACCTGTCACCAGAGCTGCATCTCTTGTATCAGAGCCATTCTGTGGTTATTATCCCGTTAGTCTGGACCTGTCACCAGGGCTGCATCTCTTGTATCAGAGCCATTCTGTGGTTATTATCCCGTTAGTCTGGACCCGTCACCAGAGCTGCATCTCTTGTATCAGAGCCATTCTGTGGTTATTATCCCGTTAGTCTGGACCTGTCACCAGAGCTGCATCTCTTGTATCAGAGCCATTCTGTGGTTATTATCCCGTTAGTCTGGACCTGTCACCAGAGCTGCATCACTTGTATCAGAGCCATTCTGTGGTTATTATCCCGTTAGTCTGGACCTGTCACCAGGGCTGCATCTCTTGTATCAGAGCCATTCTGTGGTTATTATCCCGTTAGTCTGGACCTGTCACCAGGGCTGCATCTCTTGTATCAGAGCCATTCTGTGGTTATTATCCCGTTAGTCTGGACCTGTCACCAGGGCTGCATCTCTTGTATCAGAGCCATTCTGTGGTTATTATCCCGTTAGTCTGGACCTGTCACCAGGGCTGCATCTCTTGTATCAGAGCCATTCTGTGGTTATTATCCCGTTAGTCTGGACCTGTCACCAGGGCTGCATCTCTTGTATCAGAGCCATTCTGTGGTTATTATCCCGTTAGTCTGGACCTGTCACCAGGGCTGCATCTCTTGTATCAGAGCCATTCTGTGGTTATTATCCCGTTAGTCTGGACCTGTCACCAGAGCTGCATCTCTTGTATCAGAGCCATTCTGTGGTTATTATCCCGTTAGTCTGGACCTGTCACCAGGGCTGCATCTCTTGTATCAGAGCCATTCTGTGGTTATTATCCCGTTAGTCTGGACCTGTCACCAGGGCTGCATCTCTTGTATCAGAGCCATTCTGTGGTTATTATCCCGTTAGTCTGGACCTGTCACCAGAGCTGCATCTCTTGTATCAGAGCCATTCTGTGGATATTATCCCGTTAGTCTGGACCTGTCACCAGGGCTGCATCTCTTGTATCAGAGCCATTCTGTGGTTATTATCCCGTTAGTCTGGACCTGTCACCAGGGCTGCATCTCTTGTATCAGAGCCATTCTGTGGTTATTATCCCGTTAGTCTGGACCTGTCACCAGAGCTGCATCTCTTGTATCAGAGCCATTCTGTGGATATTATCCCGTTAGTCTGGACCTGTCACCAGGGCTGCATCTCTTGTATCAGAGCCATTCTGTGGTTATTATCCCGTTAGTCTGGACCGGTCACCAGAGCTGCATCTCTTGTATCAGAGCCATTCTGTGGATATTATCCCGTTAGTCTGGACCTGTCACCAGAGCTGCATCTCTTGTATCAGAGCCATTCTGTGGTTATTATCCCGTTAGTCTGGACCGGTCACCAGGGCTGCATCTCTTGTATCAGAGCCATTCTGTGGTTATTATCCCGTTAGTCTGGACCTGTCACCAGGGCTGCATCTCTTGTATCAGAGCCATTCTGTGGTTATTATCCCGTTAGTCTGGACCTGTCACCAGAGCTGCATCTCTTGTATCAGAGCCATTCTGTGGTTATTATCCCGTTAGTCTGGACCTGTCACCAGAGCTACATCTCTTGTATCAGAGCCATTCTGTGGTTATTACCCCGTTAGTCTGGACCTGTCACCAGGGCTGCATCTCTTGTATCAGAGCCATTTCTGTGGTTATTATCCCGTTAGTCTGGACCTGTCACCAGAGCTGCATCTCTTGTATCAGAGCCATTCTGTGGTTATTATCCCGTTAGTCTGGACCTGTCACCAGGGCTGCATCTCTTGTATCAGAGCCATTCTGTGGTTATTATCCCGTTAGTCTGGACCGGTCACCAGGGCTGCATCTCTTGTATCAGAGCCATTCTGTGGTTATTATCCCGTTAGTCTGGACCTGTCACCAGAGCTGCATCTCTTGTATCAGAGCCATTCTGTGGTTATTATCCCGTTAGTCTGGACCTGTCACCAGGGCTGCATCTCTTGTATCAGAGCCATTCTGTGGTTATTATCCCGTTAGTCTGGACCTGTCACCAGGGCAGCATCTCTTGTATCAGAGCCATTCTGTGGTTATTATCCCGTTAGTCTGGACCTGTCACCAGGGCTGCATCTCTTGTATCAGAGCCATTCTGTGGTTATTATCCCGTTAGTCTGGACCTGTCACCAGGGCTGCATCTCTTGTATCAGAGCCATTCTGTGGTTATTATCCCGTTAGTCTGGACCTGTCACCAGAGCTGCATCTCTTGTATCAGAGCCATTCTGTGGTTATTATCCCGTTAGTCTGGACCTGTCACCAGGGCTGCATCTCTTGTATCAGAGCCATTCTGTGGTTATTATCCCGTTAGTCTGGACCTGTCACCAGAGCTGCATCTCTTGTATCAGAGCCATTCTGTGGTTATTATCCCGTTAGTCTGGACCTGTCACCAGAGCTGCATCTCTTGTATCAGAGCCATTCTGTGGTTATTATCCCGTTAGTCTGGACCTGTCACCAGAGCTGCATCTCTTGTATCAGAGCCATTCTGTGGTTATTATCCCGTTAGTCTGGACCTGTCACCAGGGCAGCATCTCTTGTATCAGAGCCATTCTGTGGTTATTATCCCGTTTGTCTGGACCTGTCACCAGAGCTGCATCTCTTGTATCAGAGCCATTCTGTGGTTATTATCCCGTTAGTCTGGACCTGTCACCAGAGCTGCATCTCTTGTATCAGAGCCATTCTGTGGTTATTATCCCGTTAGTCTGGACCTGTCACCAGGGCTGCATCTCTTGTATCAGAGCCATTCTGTGGTTATTATCCCGTTAGTCTGGACCTGTCACCAGAGCTGCATCTCTTGTATCAGAGCCATTCTGTGGTTATTATCCCGTTAGTCTGGACCTGTCACCAGAGCTGCATCTCTTGTATCAGAGCCATTCTGTGGCTATTATCCCGTTAGTCTGGACCTGTCACCAGAGCTGCATCTCTTGTATCAGAGCCATTCTGTGGTTATTATCCCGTTACTCTGGACCGGTCACCAGAGCTGCATCTCTTGTATCAGAGCCATTCTGTGGTTATTATCCCGTTAGTCTGGACCGGTCACCAGGGCTGCATCTCTTGTATCAGAGCCATTCTGTGGTTATTATCCCGTTAGTCTGGACCTGTCACCAGGGCTGCATCTCTTGTATCAGAGCCATTCTGTGGTCATTATCCCGTTAGTCTGGACCGGTCACCAGAGCTGCATCTCTTGTATCAGAGCCATTCTGTGGTTATTATCCCGTTAGTCTGGACCTGTCACCAGGGCTGCATCTCTTGTATCAGAGCCATTCTGTGGTCATTATCCCGTTAGTCTGGACCGGTCACCAGAGCTGCATCTCTTGTATCAGAGCCATTCTGTGGTTATTATCCCGTTAGTCTGGACCTGTCACCAGAGCTGCATCTCTTGTATCAGAGCCATTCTGTGGTCATTATCCCGTTAGTCTGGACCGGTCACCAGAGCTGCATCTCTTGTATCAGAGCCATTCTGTGGTTATTATCCCGTTAGTCTGGACCTGTCACCAGGGCTGCATCTCTTGTATCAGAGCCATTCTGTGGTCATTATCCCGTTAGTCTGGACCTGTCACCAGAGCTGCATCTCTTGTATCAGAGCCATTCTGTGGTTATTATCCCGTTAGTCTGGACCTGTCACCAGAGCTGCATCTCTTGTATCAGAGCCATTCTGTGGTTATTATCCCGTTAGTCTGGACCTGTCACCAGAGCTGCATCTCTTGTATCAGAGCCATTCTGTGGTTATTATCCCGTTAGTCTGGACCTGTCACCAGGGCTGCATCTCTTGTATCAGAGCCATTCTGTGGTTATTATCCCGTTAGTCTGGACCTGTCACCAGAGCTGCATCTCTTGTATCAGAGCCATTCTGTGGTTATTATCCCGTTAGTCTGGACCTGTCACCAGAGCTGCATCTCTTGTATCAGAGCCATTCTGTGGTTATTATCCCGTTAGTCTGGACCTGTCACCAGAGCTGCATCTCTTGTATCAGAGCCATTCTGTGGTTATTATCCCGTTAGTCTGGACCTGTCACCAGGGCTGCATCTCTTGTATCAGAGCCATTCTGTGGTTTTTATCCCGTTAGTCTGGACCTGTCACCAGGGCAGCATCTCTTGTATCAGAGCCATTCTGTGGTTATTATCCCGTTAGTCTGGACCTGTCACCAGAGCTGCATCTCTTGTATCAGAGCCATTCTGTGGTTATTATCCCGTTAGTCTGGACCTGTCACCAGGGCTGCATCTCTTGTATCAGAGCCATTCTGTGGTTATTATCCCGTTAGTCTGGACCTGTCACCAGGGCTACATCTCTTGTATCAGAGCCATTCTGTGGTTATTATCCCGTTAGTCTGGACCTGTCACCAGAGCTGGATCTCTTGTATCAGAGCCATTCTGGGGTTATTATCCCGTTAGTCTGGACCTGTCACCAGAGCTGCATCTCTTGTATCAGAGCCATTCTGTGGTTATTATCCCGTTAGTCTGGACCTGTCACCAGAGCTGCATCTCTTGTATCAGAGCCATTCTGTGGTTATTATCCCGTTAGTCTGGACCGGTCACCAGGGCTGCATCTCTTGTATCAGAGCCATTCTGTGGTTATTATCCCGTTAGTCTGGACCTGTCACCAGAGCTGCATCTCTTGTATCAGAGCCATTCTGTGGTTATTATCCCGTTAGTCTGGACCTGTCACCAGGGCTGCATCTCTTGTATCAGAGCCATTCTGTGGTTATTATCCCGTTAGTCTGGACCTGTCACCAGGGCTGCATCTCTTGTATCAGAGCCATTCTGTGGTTATTATCCCGTTAGTCTGGACCTGTCACCAGGGCTGCATCTCTTGTATCAGAGCCATTCTGTGGTTATTATCTCGTTAGTCTGGACCTGTCACCAGGGCTGCATCTCTTGTATCAGAGCCATTCTGTGGATATTATCCCGTTAGTCTGGACCTGTCACCAGAGCTGCATCTCTTGTATCAGAGCCATTCTGTGGTTATTATCCCGTTAGTCTGGACCTGTCACCAGGGCTGCATCTCTTGTATCAGAGCCATTCTGTGGTTATTATCCCGTTAGTCTGGACCTGTCACCAGGGCTGCATCTCTTGTATCAGAGCCATTCTGTGGATATTATCCCGTTAGTCTGGACCTGTCACCAGAGCTGCATCTCTTGTATCAGAGCCATTCTGTGGTTATTATCCCGTTAGTCTGGACCTGTCACCAGGGCTGCATCTCTTGTATCAGAGCCATTCTGTGGTTATTATCCCGTTAGTCTGGACCTGTCACCAGAGCTGCATCTCTTGTATCAGAGCCATTTCTGTGGTTATTATCCCGTTAGTCTGGACCTGTCACCAGAGCTGCATCTCTTGTATCAGAGCCATTCTGGGGTTATTATCCCGTTAGTCTGGACCTGTCACCAGAGCTGCATCTCTTGTATCAGAGCCATTCTGTGGTTATTATCCCGTTAGTCTGGACCTGTCACCAGAGCTGCATCTCTTGTATCAGAGCCATTTCTGTGGTTATTATCCCGTTAGTCTGGACCTGTCACCAGAGCTGCATCTCTTGTATCAGAGCCATTCTGTGGTTATTATCCCGTTAGTCTGGACCTGTCACCAGGGCTGCATCTCTTGTATCAGAGCCATTCTGTGGTTATTATCCCGTTAGTCTGGACCGGTCACCAGAGCTGCATCTCTTGTATCAGAGCCATTCTGTGGATATTATCCCGTTAGTCTGGACCTATCACCAGAGCTGCATCTCTTGTATCAGAGCCATTCTGTGGTTATTATCCCGTTAGTCTGGACCTATCACCAGAGCTGCATCTCTTGTATCAGAGCCATTCTGTGGTTATTATCCCGTTAGTCTGGACCTGTCACCAGAGCTGCATCTCTTGTATCAGAGCCATTCTGTGGTTATTATCCCGTTAGTCTGGACCGGTCACCAGAGCTGCATCTCTTGTATCAGAGCCATTCTGTGGTTATTATCCCGTTAGTCTGGACCTGTCACCAGAGCTGCATCTCTTGTATCAGAGCCATTCTGTGGTTATTATCCCGTTAGTCTGGACCGGTCACCAGAGCTGCATCTCTCGTATCAGAGCCATTCTGTGGTTATTATCCCGTTAGTCTGGACCTGTCACCAGAGCTGCATCTCTTGTATCAGAGCCATTCTGTGGTTATTATCCCGTTAGTCTGGACCTGTCACCAGGGCTGTACCTCTTGTATCAGAGACATTCTGTGGTTATTATCCCGTTAGTCTGGACCTGTCACCAGGGCTGCATCTCTTGTATCAGAGCCATTCTGTGGTTATTATCCCGTTAGTCTGGACCTGTCACCAGGGCTGCATCTCTTGTATCAGAGCCATTCTGTGGTTATTATCCCGTTAGTCTGGACCGGTCACCAGGGCTGCATCTCTTGTATCAGAGCCATTCTGTGGTTATTATCCCGTTAGTCTGGACCTGTCACCAGGGCTGCATCTCTTGTATCAGAGCCATTCTGTGGTTATTATCCCGTTAGTCTGGACCGGTCACCAGGGCTGCATCTCTTGTATCAGAGCCATTCTGTGGTTATTATCCCGTTAGTCTGGACCTGTCACCAGAGCTGCATCTCTTGTATCAGAGCCATTCTGTGGTTATTATCCCGTTAGTCTGGACCTGTCACCAGAGCTGCATCTCTTGTATCAGAGCCATTCTGTGGTTATTATCCCGTTAGTCTGGACCTGTCACCAGGGCTGCATCTCTTGTATCAGAGCCATTCTGTGGTTATTATCCCGTTAGTCTGGACCTGTCACCAGGGCTGCATCTCTTGTATCAGAGCCATTCTGTGGTTATTATTCCGTTAGTCTGGACCTGTCACCAGAGCTGCATCTCTTGTATCAGAGCCATTCTGTGGTTATTATTCCGTTAGTCTGGACCTGTCACCAGAGCTGCATCTCTTGTATCAGAGCCATTCTGTGGTTATTATCCCGTTAGTCTGGACCTGTCACCAGAGCTGCATCTCTTGTATCAGAGCCATTCTGTGGTTATTATCCCGTTAGTCTGGACCTGTTACCAGAGCTGCATCTCTTGTATCAGAGCCATTCTGTGGTTATTATCCCGTTAGTCTGGACCTGTCACCAGGGCTGCATCTCTTGTATCAGAGCCATTCTGTGGTTATTATCCCGTTAGTCTGGACCTGTCACCAGGGCTGCATCTCTTGTATCAGAGCCATTCTGTGGTTATTATCCCGTTAGTCTGGACCTGTCACCAGGGCTGCATCTCTTGTATCAGAGCCATTCTGTGGTTATTATCCCGTTAGTCTGGACCGGAGACCAGGGCTGCATCTCTTGTATCAGAGCCATTCTGTGGTTATTATCCCGTTAGTCTGGACCGGTCACCAGAGCTGCATCTCTTGTATCAGAGCCATTCTGTGGTTATTATCCCGTTAGTCTGGACCTGTCACCAGGGCTGCATCTCTTGTATCAGAGCCATTCTGTGGTTATTATCCCGTTAGTCTGGACCCGTCACCAGGGCTGCATCTCTTGTATCAGAGCCATTCTGTGGTTATTATCCCGTTAGTCTGGACCCGTCACCAGGGCTGCATCTCTTGTATCAGAGCCATTCTGTGGTTATTATCCCGTTAGTCTGGACCTGTCACCAGAGCTGCATCTCTTGTATCAGAGCCATTCTGTGGTTATTATCCCGTTAGTCTGGACCTGTCACCAGGGCTGCATCTCTTGTATCAGAGCCATTCTGTGGTTATTATCCCGTTAGTCTGGACCTGTCACCAGAGCTGCATCTCTTGTATCAGAGCCATTCTGTGGTTATTATCCCGTTAGTCTGGACCTGTCACCAGAGCTGCATCTCTTGTATCAGAGCCATTCTGTGGTTATTATCCTGTTAGTCTGGACCTGTCACCAGGGCTGCATCTCTTGTATCAGAGCCATTCTGTGGTTATTATCCCGTTAGTCTGGACCTGTCACCAGAGCTGCATCTCTTGTATCAGAGCCATTCTGTGGTTATTATCCCGTTAGTCTGGACCTGTCACCACAGCTGCATCTCTTGTATCAGAGCCATTCTGTGGCTATTATCCCGTTAGTCTGGACCTGTCACCAGGGCTGCATCTCTTGTATCAGAGCCATTCTGTGGTTATTATCCCGTTAGTCTGGACCTGTCACCAGGGCTGCATCTCTTGTATCAGAGCCATTCTGTGGGTATTATCCCGTTAGTCTGGACCTGTCACCAGAGCTGCATCTCTTGTATCAGAGCCATTCTGTGGTTATTATCCCGTTAGTCTGGACCTGTCACCAGGGCTGCATCTCTTGTATCAGAGCCATTCTGTGGTTATTATCCCGTTAGTCTGGACCTGTCACCAGAGCTGCATCTCTTGTATCAGAGCCATTCTGTGGTTATTATCCCGTTAGTCTGGACCTGTCACCAGAGCTGCATCTCTTGTATCAGAGCCATTCTGTGGTTATTATCCCGTTAGTCTGGACCTGTCACCAGGGCTGCATCTCTTGTATCAGAGCCATTCTGTGGTTATTATCCCGTTAGTCTGGACCTGTCACCAGGGCTGCATCTCTTGTATCAGAGCCATTCTGTGGTTATTATCCCGTTAGTCTGGACCTGTCACCAGAGCTGCATCTCTTGTATCAGTGCCATTCTGTGGTTATTATCCCGTTAGTCTGGACCCGTCACCAGAGCTGCATCTCTTGTATCAGAGCCATTCTGTGGTTATTATCCCGTTAGTCTGGACCGGTCACCAGGGCTGCATCTCTTGTATCAGAGCCATTCTGTGGTTATTATCCCGTTAGTCTGGACCTGTCACCAGGGCTGCATCTCTTGTATCAGAGCCATTCTGTGGTTATTATCCCGTTAGTCTGGACCTGTCACCAGAGCTGCATCTCTTGTATCAGAGCCATTCTGTGGTTATTATCCCGTTAGTCTGGACCTATCACCAGGGCTGCATCTCTTGTATCAGAGCCATTCTGTGGTTATTATCCTGTTAGTCTGGACCTGTCTCCAGGGCAGCATCTCTTGTATCAGAGCCATTCTGTGGTTATCATCCCGTTAGTCTGGACCTGTCACCAGAGCTGCATCTCTTGTATCAGAGCCATTCTGTGGTTATTATCCCGTTAGTCTGGACCTGTCACCAGGGCTGCATCTCTTGTATCAGAGCCATTCTGTGGTTATTATCCCGTTAGTCTGGACCTGTCACCAGGGCTGCATCTCTTGTATCAGAGCCATTCTGTGGTTATTATCCCGTTAGTCTGGACCGGTCACCGGCTGCATCTCTTGTATCAGAGCCATTCTGTGGTTATTATCCCGTTAGTCTGGACCGGTCACCAGAGCTGCATCTCTTGTATCAGAGCCATTCTGTGGTTATTATCCCGTTAGTCTGGACCGGTCACCAGGGCTGCATCTCTTGTATCAGAGCCATTCTGTGGTTATTATCCAGTTAGTCTGGACCTGTCACCAGAGCTGCATCTCTTGTATCAGAGCCATTCTGTGGTTATTATCCCGTTAGTCTGGACCTGTCACCAGGGCTGCATCTCTTGTATCAGAGCCATTCTGTGGTTGTTATCCCGTTAGTCTGGACCTGTCACCAGGGCTGCATCTCTTGTATCAGAGCCATTCTGTGGTTATTATCCCGTTAGTCTGGACCTGTCACCAGAGCTGCATCTCTTGTATCAGAACCATTCTGTGGTTATTATCCCGTTAGTCTGGACCTGTCACCAGGGCTGCATCTCTTGTATCAGAGCCATTCTGTGGTCATTATCCCGTTAGTCTGGACCCGTCACCAGGGCTGCATCTCTTGTATCAGAGCCATTCTGTGGTTATTATTCCGTTAGTCTGGACCTGTCACCAGGGCTGCATCTCTTGTATCAGAGCCATTCTGTGGTTATTATCCCGTTAGTCTGGACCTGTCACCAGAGCTGCATCTCTTGTATCAGAGCCATTCTGTGGTTATTATCCCGTTAGTCTGGACCTGTCACCAGGGCTGCATCTCTTGTATCAGAGCCATTCTGTGGTTATTATCCCGTTAGTCTGGACCCGTCACCAGGGCTGCATCTCTTGTACCAGAGCCATTCTGTGGTTATTATCCCGTTAGTCTGGACCTGTCACCAGGGCTGCATCTCTTGTATCAGAGCCATTCTGTGGTTATTATCCCGTTAGTCTGGACCTGTCACCAGAGCTGCATCTCTTGTATCAGAGCCATTCTGTGGTTATTATCCCGTTAGTCTGGACCTGTCACCAGAGCTGCATCTCTTGTATCAGAGCCATTCTGTGGTTATTATCCCGTTAGTCTGGACCGGTCACCAGAGCTGCATCTCTTGTATCAGAGCCATTCTGTGGTTATTATCCCGTTAGTCTGGACCTGTCACCAAGGCTGCATCTCTTGTATCAGAGCCATTCTGTGGTTATTATCCCGTTAGTCTGGACCGGTCACCAGAGCTGCATCTCTTGTATCAGAGCCATTCTGTGGTTATTATCCCGTTAGTCTGGACCTGTCACCAGAGCTGCATCTCTTGTATCAGAGCCATTCTGTGGTTATTATCCCGTTAGTCTGGACCTGTCACCAGGGCTGCATCTCTTGTATCAGAGCCATTCTGTGGTTATTATCCCGTTAGTCTGGACCTGTCACCAGGGCTGCATCTCTTGTATCAGAGCCATTCTGTGGTTATTATCCCGTTAGTCTGGACCGGTCACCAGGGCAGCATCTCTTGTATCAGAGCCATTCTGTGGTTATTATCCTGTTAGTCTGGACCTGTCACCAGGGCTGCATCTCTTGTATCAGAGCCATTCTGTGGCTATTATCCCGTTAGTCTGGACCTGTCACCAGGGCTGCATCTCTTGTATCAGAGCCATTCTGTGGGTATTATCCCGTTAGTCTGGACCTGTCACCAGAGCTGCATCTCTTGTATCAGAGCCATTCTGTGGTTATTATCCCGTTAGTCTGGACCTGTCACCAGGGCTGCATCTCTTGTATCAGAGCCATTCTGTGGTTATTATCCTGTTAGTCTGGACCTGTCACCAGGGCTGCATCTCTTGTATCAGAGCCATTCTGTGGATATTATTCCGTTAGTCTGGACCTGTCACCAGAGCTGCATCTCTTGTATCAGAGCCATTCTGTGGTTATTATCCCGTTAGTCTGGACCGGTCACCAGGGCAGCATCTCTTGTATCAGAGCCATTCTGTGGTTATTATCCTGTTAGTCTGGACCTGTCACCAGGGCTGCATCTCTTGTATCAGAGCCATTCTGTGGTTATTATCCCGTTAGTCTGGACCTGTCACCAGGGCTGCATCTCTTGTATCAGAGCCATTCTGTGGTTATTATCCCGTTAGTCTGGACCTGTCACCAGAGCTGCATCTCTTGTATCAGAGCCATTTTGTGGTTATTATCCCGTTAGTCTGGACCTGTCACCAGAGCTGCATCTCTTGTATCAGAGCCATTCTGTGGTTATTATCCCGTTAGTCTGGACCTGTCACCAGGGCTGCATCTCTTGTATCAGAGCCATTCTGTGGATATTATTCCGTTAGTCTGGACCTGTCACCAGAGCTGCATCTCTTGTATCAGAGCCATTCTGTGGTTATTATCCCGTTAGTCTGGACCTGTCACCAGAGCTGCATCTCTTGTATCAGAGCCATTCTGTGGTTATTATCCTGTTAGTCTGGACCTGTCACCAGGGCTGCATCTCTTGTATCAGAGCCATTCTGTGGATATTATTCCGTTAGTCTGGACCTGTCACCAGAGCTGCATCTCTTGTATCAGAGCCATTCTGTGGTTATTATCCCGTTAGTCTGGACCGGTCACCGGCTGCATCTCTTGTATCAGAGCCATTCTGTGGATATTATCCCGTTAGTCTGGACCTGTCACCAGAGCTGCATCTCTTGTATCAGAGCCATTCTGTGGTTATTATCCCGTTAGTCTGGACCTGTCACCAGGGCTGCATCTCTTGTATCAGAGCCATTCTGTGGATATTATCCCGTTAGTCTGGACCTGTCACCAGAGCTGTATCTCTTGTATCAGAGCCATTCTGTGGTTATTATCCCGTTAGTCTGGACCTGTCACCAGAGCTGCATCTCTTGTATCAGAGCCATTCTGTGGTTATTATCCCGTTAGTCTGGACCTGTCACCAGAGCTGCATCTCTTGTATCAGAGCCATTCTGTGGTTATTATCCCGTTAGTCTGGACCTGTCACCAGGGCTGCATCTCTTGTATCAGAGCCATTCTGTGGTTATTATCCCGTTAGTCTGGACCTGTCACCAGAGCTGCATCTCTTGTATCAGAGCCATTCTGTGGTTATTATCCCGTTAGTCTGGACCTGTCACCAGAGCTGCATCTCTTGTATCAGAGCCATTCTGTGGTTATTATCCCGTTAGTCTGGACCTGTCACCAGAGCTGCATCTCTTGTATCAGAGCCATTCTGTGGTTATTATCCCGTTAGTCTGGACCTGTCACCAGAGCTGCATCTCTTGTATCAGAGCCATTCTGTGGTTATTATCCCGTTAGTCTGGACCTGTCACCAGGGCTGCATCTCTTGTATCAGAGCCATTCTGTGGTTATTATCCCGTTAGTCTGGACCTGTCACCAGAGCTGCATCTCTTGTATCAGAGCCATTCTGTGGTTATTATCCCGTTAGTCTGGACCTGTCACCAGAGCTGCATCTCTTGTATCAGAGCCATTCTGTGGTTATTATCCCGTTAGTCTGGACCTGTCACCAGGGCTGCATCTCTTGTATCAGAGCCATTCTGTGGTTATTATCCCGTTAGTCTGGACCTGTCACCAGGGCTGCATCTCTTGTATCAGAGCCATTCTGTGGTTATTATCCCGTTAGTCTGGACCTGTCACCAGGGCTGCATCTCTTGTATCAGAGCCATTCTGTGGTTATTATCCCGTTAGTCTGGACCTGTCACCAGAGCTGCATCTCTTGTATCAGAGCCATTCTGTGGCTATTATCCCGTTAGTCTGGACCTGTCACCAGAGCTGCATCTCTTGTATCAGAGCCATTCTGTGGTTATTATCCCGTTAGTCTGGACCTGTCACCAGGGCTGCATCTCTTGTATCAGAGCCATTCTGTGGTTATTATCCCGTTAGTCTGGACCTGTCACCAGAGCTGCATCTCTTGTATCAGAGCCATTCTGTGGTTATTATCCCGTTAGTCTGGACCTGTCACCAGAGCTGCATCTCTTGTATCAGAGCCATTCTGTGGCTATTATCCCGTTAGTCTGGACCTGTCACCAGGGCTGCATCTCTTGTATCAGAGCCATTCTGTGGTTATTATCCCGTTAGTCTGGACCTGTCACCAGGGCTGCATCTCTTGTATCAGAGCCATTCTGTGGTTATTATCCCGTTAGTCTGGACCTGTCACCAGAGCTGCATCTCTTGTATCAGAGCCATTCTGTGGCTATTATCCCGTTAGTCTGGACCTGTCACCAGGGCTGCATCTCTTGTATCAGAGCCATTCTGTGGTTATTATCCCGTTAGTCTGGACCTGTCACCAGGGCTGCATCTCTTGTATCAGAGCCATTCTGTGGTTATTATCCCGTTAGTCTGGACCTGTCACCAGAGCTGCATCTCTTGTATCAGAGCCATTCTGTGGTTATTATCCCGTTAGTCTGGACCTGTCACCAGGGCTGCATCTCTTGTATCAGAGCCATTCTGTGGTTATTATCCCGTTAGTCTGGACCTGTCACCACAGCTGCATCTCTTGTATCAGAGCCATTCTGTGGTTATTATCCCGTTAGTCTGGACCTGTCACCAGAGCTGCATCTCTTGTATCAGAGCCATTCTGTGGTTATTATCCCGTTAGTCTGGACCTGTCACCAGAGCTGCATCTCTTGTATCAGAGCCATTCTGTGGATATTATCCCGTTAGTCTGGACCGGTCACCAGAGCTGCATCTCTTGTATCAGAGCCATTCTGTGGATATTATCCCGTTAGTCTGGACCTGTCACCAGGGCTGCATCTCTTGTATCAGAGCCATTTCTGTGGTTCAAGCCAAGGTTGAAAAGGCCACAGAAATGGTTCCTGAGCACAAAGTCACACATCACATGAGATTTATGGTGTCCTCAGTTAGGTACAATCAGACACAATGTGATTTTCTTATTTCCCAAAAGTAGAACTCCAGTGCCACACAATTTTTAATCCAATTATGCTTTGAACAGTGGCTTCAAAAAGGGGAAATTTGTGGAAAATTACCTATTATAAGTTTTTAATTGTTCACCGATTTTGAGTTTTATGTTTTATCATTTTTATCTCTTAACTAGCTGTACTACCCGGCTTCGCCCGGGTTAATAACTGCTGTTAACCAGACAGAATGTATTAAAATATTTTCTGCACACAAAAACCACAAAACAAAGATAGAAATGTAATTATTAATTAGCAAAAACTAAGCTAATAGAAGCATTTCACAACATATACCGTATTTTTCGGACTATAAGATGCACTTTTTTCCCCCCAAATGTTGGGGGAAAGTGGGGGGTGCGTCTTATAGTCTGAATGTAGGGCTGAGGGGAATGATGGTGCTGCGGTGGAGCGGGTCATCGGGGGCACGAGCAGGCTGCAGCAGCGCCTGCCGTGACCACGTGGACCCGCTAATTTAATATGCACGCCCATCATCCCGCCCATCACCTCTCAGCGCTGAAGCCACCGCTGACAGGTGGGCGGGATGATAGGCGGGGGGTGCGCGCATAGTAAAAAGCTGGCCTGCGTGATCACCACTGGCACCTACAGCCTGGAGTGATCCTGTGCGGCTGTATTCACTGCCCCCCGCGTATCATCATCAGCGCGGGGTGCAGTGAATCAGTCTGCTCACCGGCCACGATCCCTGCAGCACCGCAATGTCCTCCTGTCTGTGCCGGCAGCGGCTGTGTGGAGACCAGTGGGGCGCACAATAATGATGTCCTCGCAGTGCGCACATGTCCACACGCAGCCGTTGCCAGGACACACAGGAGGACATCGCGATGCTGCAGGGATCGTGTCCGGCTCCACACAGGTCAGCGGCGCTGCTGCTGGCACAGACGGAAGGAGAAGCAATGCTGCAGGGAGTGAGGTAAGGTGAGGATGAACGTTTATTTTTTTTTATGAGCCACAGGATGTGGCCGTACACCAGGATGGGGGTATATAGCAGGATGGATGGGGGTATATAGCAGGATGGATGGGGGTATATAGCAGGATGGATGGGGCATATAGCAGGATGGGGGTATATAGCAGGATGGGGGTATATAGCAGGATAGGGCCATATGCCAGGATGACGGTATATAGCAGGATGGGGGCTATACCAGGATGAGGGACATATACTGTATATACAAGGCAGGAGGATCATTACCAGGATGGGGTATCTTAGTAGAGAATTTGGAGACATTACCCCCATAATAGTGTCAGCAGCAGATCCTCGCCCCATAATGTGTCATGACCACATTTTTTGCTTAAAATTTTATTTTCCTCCTCTAAAACCAGGGTGCGTCTTATGGTTCGGTGCATCTTATAGTCCAAAAAATACAGTATTTCAACACCACAGATATTCCACGCAGATTTAATTAAATTGGCCAAGAAATTAGAAGTAATCTTCTACTCCTTATTCGAGAGCCTTTTGATAGACGACATTCTTAGTTCTTTTTTCAGGTGCAAAGACGAACAGATTTTTTGCTGTTCCAACTCTTGAACAGGCCACATAAAGTTGACCATGAGAAAAGCATGGAGATTGTAAATCAACTCCAACTACTTTCAAAGACTGTCCCTGAGACTTGTTGATGGACATAGCAAATGCCAGTCGAACAGGAAACTGGAGGCGTTTAAAATCAAAAAGCAAATCAGATGGAATAAGAGGAATTGTTGGAATGAAAACATCTTCTCCGGTGGCCCATCCTGTCAAAATGGTTGCCTCAATTACATGTGGAAACAGGTTCTTAATCAAGAGGCTTGTTCCATTACACAGCTTTGGTGGATCCAAATTTCTCAATAGCAGAATAGGTTTTCCAGGTTTTAGAAAGAGGTTGTGAGGAGGAAGTCCTTGTGGCTCCAAGGAATTGAGGAACTCGGATAAAATAATGCTTGAGCAGGGTCTATTACTGTATCCACTGACTTGTAGGTTGTGCACACACCTGGAAGGAGATTTAGAATTTGAAGATTGATCTTGGTGACGCTGTCATTTTTGGGAGTTAGAATAGCTTTCACACAACCAGCCAGAATTTTTGAAGTGGAGTTGAATGTTTGGAAAAACCTTTGCTTTCAACTCAATATCCTCTCACAGAGGTAATGTGACTGACATCAGCCTTTCCACCAACACACCCTAACTGACATCCTATTACCTCACACAAGCTTTGTTATACTGAAAATGTCCTTTGTTGCCTATATTAACCAATCAGAGCTCAGATTAATTAACTGTAGCAAAATAGAAGCTAAGCTGTGATTGGTTGCTATTGGCAGCCTGATACATCTCCAGGCAACAGAAAGCCCGTCCCCGGACAGTATATATTAGCTCACACATACACATATAGACAGGTCATGTGACTGACAGCTGCCGTATTTCCTATGTGGTACATTTGTTGTTCTTGTAGTTTGGCTGCTTATTAATCAGATTTTTATTTTTGAAGGATAATACCAGACTTGTGTGTGTGTTTAGGGCGATTATGTGGCGAGGTTGGTGTATGTGTGGTGAAATGTGTGCTGAGGGTGGTATACAGTTAGGTCCAGAAATCTTTGGACAGTGACACAATTTTGGCGAGTTGGGCTCTGCATGCCACCACATTGGATTTGAAATGAAATCTCTACAACAGAATTCAAGTGCAGATTGTAACGTTTAATTTGAAGGTTTGAACAAAAATATCTGATAGAAATTGTAGGAATTGTCACATTTCTTTACAAACACTCCACATTGTAGGAGGTCAAAAGTAATTGGACAAATAAACCAAACCCAAACAAAATATTTGTATTTTCAATATTTTGTTGCGAATCCTTTGGAGGCAATCACTGCCTTAAGTCTGGAACCCATGGACATCACCAGACGCTGGGTTTCCTCCTTCTTAATGCTTTGCCAGGCCTTTACAGCCGCAGCCTTCAGGTCTTGCTTGTTTGTGGGTCTTTCCATCTTAAGTCTGGATTTGAGCAAGTGAAATGCATGCTCAATTGGGTTAAGATCTGGTGATTGACTTGGCCATTGCAGAATGTTCCACTTTTTTGCACTCATGAACTCCTGGGTAGCTTTGGCTGTATGCTTGGGGTCATTGTCCATCTGTACTATGAAGCGCCGTCCGATCAACTTTGCGGCATTTGGCTGAATCTGGGCTGAAAGTATATCCCGGTACACTTCAGAATTCATCCGGCTACTCTTGTCTGCTGTTATGTCATCAATAAACACAAGTGACCCAGTGCCATTGAAAGCCATGCATGCCCATGCCATCACGTTGCCTGCACCATGTTTTACAGAGGATGTGGTGTGCCTTGGATCATGTGCCGTTCCCTTTCTTCTCCAAACTTTTTTCTTCCCATCATTCTGGTACAGGTTGATCTTTGTCTCATCTGTCCATAGAATACTTTTCCAGAACTGAGCTGGCTTCATGAGGTGTTTTTCAGCAAATGTAACTCTGGCCTGTCTATTTTTGGAATTGATGAATGGTTTGCATCTAGATGTGAACCCTTTGTATTTACCTTCATGGAGTCTTCTCTTTACTGTTGACTTAGAGACAGATACACCTACTTCACTGAGAGTGTTCTGGACTTCAGTTGATGTTGTGAACGGGTTCTTCACCAATGAAAGTATGCGGCGATCATCCACCACTGTTGTCATCCGTGGACGCCCAGGCCTTTTTGAGTTCCCAAGCTCACCAGTCAATTCCTTTTTTTTCAGAATGTACCCGACTGTTGATTTTGCTACTCCAAGCATGTCTGCTATCTCTCTGATGGATTTTTTCTTTTTTTTCAGCCTCAGGATGTTCTGCTTCACCTCAATTGAGAGTTCCTTAGACCGCATGTTGTCTGGTCACAGCAACAGCTTCCAAATGCAAAACCACACACCTGTAATCAACCCCAGACCTTTTAACTACTTCATTGATTACAGGTTAACGAGGGAGACGCCTTCAGAGTTAATTGCAGCCCTTAGAGTCCCTTGTCCAATTACTTTTGGTCCCTTGAAAAAGAGGAGGCTATGCATTACAGAGCTATGATTCCTAAACCCTTTCTCCGATTTGGATGTGAAAACTCTCATATTGCAGCTGGGAGTGTGCACTTTCAGCCCATATTATATATATATAATTGTATTTCTGAACATGTTTTTGTAAACAGCTAAAATAACAAAACTTGTGTCACTGTCCAAATATTTCTGGCCCTGACTGTATGTGTTCAAGCACGTGGTAGTGTGTGGCGCATTTTGTGTGTGTGTTCATATCCCCGAGTGTGGTGAGTATCCCATGTCGGGGCCCCACCTTAGCAACTGCACGGTATATACTCTTTGGCGCCATAGCTCTCATTCTTTAAGTCCCCCTTCTTCACATCTGGCAGCTGTCAATTTGTCTCCAACACTTTTCGGTTCACTTTTTCCCCATTATGTAGATCGGGGCAAAATTGATTGGTAAATTGGAACGCGCTGAGTTAAAATTTCGCCTCACAACATAGCCTATGACACTCTCGGGGTCCAGACGTCTGAGTGTGCAAAATTTTGTGGCTGTAGCTACGACGGTGCAGATGCCAATCCCGGACATACATACATACATACATTCAGCTTTATATATTAGATGGAGGATACAGCAGACATACATGCATCTCATGATTGCTCTGATGCAAACAAGAAGAGGCAGGGTTTGAACCAACATGTTGGGTGAGTCTACACTGGATATCCTGAGGTTACACAACATGAGCTAATAAATGCTAAACCACTCCCTCCCCGCCTATCTGTATAGGAGGTAGAGATGAAGATATTCAATCACTGTAGCATGTAGAGCGGCAAAGGGTAAGATAGTCAAATTTGTATATAGGCAGCAGATCTTTCCTAATGTCACATGAGAAACCTATAAAGACCGCAGAGTGTGTATGAGCCCGAATGGCGGCTCTACTGTTATCAAATGAGCCTGGCATAGTGAATATAAAGCTCACATCTGAGCTGACACTGATGGAGCCGACAAGGAAGCATTAAAGAAGCCTAGAGTTGAGCGTTTTACAAATGCAGACCAGCTACTCAGTGGCACCTGTCACTTCTGTGACACCTGTTACTCCTAATGTTCTTAAATCCCTACAGGAACAAGTCGTTCAAAAGGGAATGGAGTAAAAGCAAATGGGAACGAGACGTCGGTCCCCTGACGGAAGGCCAGTGGTCTGATATATTGGAACAAGTTCCTAAACTGGCGGTATCAGAGTGCCAAAAGCTGCCTCAAATATATCTCATCCACAGGGTATATAAAACTTCCAGTCTACTATTTAAGATGGGACTCAGACCAAACACACAGTGTGTTAGGTGTGGACAGGATGATGTCCATTTGATGCATGTTATGTGGGAGTGTGGACACATTGGTGATTTCTGGAACCAAACCCTGGGACTTATAGATCAAATATATCATATCACAATACAACCGTCGCCCCGCCTGTGCCTGTTGAGTCTGTGGGAAGGAGAAGTGGATCCGGATTCTCCAACAGCCCTGGGAATAGCACGTATCTTGTACCAAGCAAGAAAGCTAATTGCATATCACTGGTTAGACCCTCTACCACCAACATTACCAGAGCTCAAAAATAAATTAAATAACGTCATAAGATTGGAAACGGGAGTTTATTTAAAAAGAAAAACATTGAAAAAGTTTTACAACATTTGGCGGCCATGGATGGAGTTGCCGGGCCTACCCTCTAGTGCACTGGTTCGGGATGCAATGCTGGACCGGTTACTGTTGTGCCTGCAGTGATGGCATGTGTGAGGAAGGGAATTAAAACTAGTCTTTTCTGTGGCGAAGTGGACTTTGAATGAAGAGGTGAGAGAGGCCTGGAAAGGTTTCATGGATGACTGCACGGAGAGGGAGGAGCAGGAGAGTATAGCAATATGATGTGGAGCGACACGGCTGATGGAGGAGAGTATAGCAATATGATGTGCAGCGACACGGCTGATGGAGGAGAGTATAGCAATATGATGTGCAGCGACACGGCTGATGGAGGAGAGTATAGCAATATGATGTGGAGCGACACGGCTGATGGAGGAGAGTATAGCAATATGATGTGGAGCGACACGGCTGATGGAGGAGAGTATAGCAATATGATGTGGAGCGACACGGCTGATGGAGGAGAGTATAGCAATATGATGTGGAGCGACACGGCTGATGGAGGAGGCGTTCCTGTTAGTCTGAGGCATTATTGCATAATTTAAGTTTTGTTTATTTGTAGAGCCACGAGGTTTGTAGGCTCAAGCTATATAATATAATTATGATTTGAGAACTCTATTATTATATTTACATATATGCAGAGAAAGAACCTGATTTATAAATCACATGTGTTTATCTGTTGTTTATTGTTATCAGTTATATGAAAAGTGAAATATTCTCTGTATCGATCCCTAATGATTTAATAAAAAAAGATCTGATTTAAAAAAAAAAGGGAATGGAGTGTGAGATGCAGGGAGCCAGTTACTGAGGAAGGTCTGTGGATAAAGGGCGGTAAGAGTAAGAGTGCCATGAACTCTCTAGTCAATGATGGCCCAGGTAAGCCGTGGACTGATACATCTGAAAGACAATTATAAGTGCTTTGGTGGACAAGGTATGGGTGGCACCAGGGTTCAGTACCCAAAGTGGCCAGACACACCCAGTTTTGTAAGACGTGTGCCTAATACAATGTAGAAAAACTGTAAAGACCTCGCAGAATCACCCCCCTCGTACGCTCTACCACTCCAGAGATTGCAGGTTGATTATATACATCTACTATGAGTAGGTTTATGTTAGTTTGTGCGTGTTGTGTGAATTTCTTTCCAGAATTGATCGGAGGCATGTCCAGTGTAGAATACGATGTTACTGCTGAAAAACTCATGTGATGGTGGTCTGTAAAACTGGGGTTCCTGAAGTGGTAATAGTGCATATTCTATAGCAGAGGTCATTATAGAGATCTCACAGAATCTGGGGATTAGCGGCTTTCCACACTCCTCACCCTCCACAGAGCAGAGGGAAGGGGGAAAGGCTGAATGAAGGTAAAGGTGGAGACTGGCAAGTCATGGAGCTAACGCTAGCTTTTCTTTTCTTAATGAATAGGTCTCTATATAAGATATTTTGGGGTTTAGCACCGAGAACATGATTATATTTCCCACACATACTTCAGATACAGTGTGATATCCTGACCAGGGATGTGCGAGTCTTATATATTTGTCTATATAGTGTGATATACAGGTGTATTCTCCAATTCCAGATCCTAAATCAGTGTCAGGAGTACGTGGTCTCCAGCCAGAAGACTGGGTGACCCTAAAAACATGAGAAAGAGCCATGAGCCGAGATTAGACGGGCCGATCCAGCTTCTCCTGACCACAGAAAGTTCCATGCAACTTGAGGAAAAACCCAGCCATGTAAAGAGTCATCATACCAGCAGAATGAGGGTCACAACACACATAGTACTGGACTATCTCATATAGGACTTTATGGGAAATCTCCAGACTGGGGCTGATATAGGGGGAAACATCCAAAATAATGGAACAATGATTACAGGAACACGATACAAACAAGGACTCATCACGGTGGAGAAACATTCTCTGTCCTGAACCAGATGATTAGTTCTAGGGTTCAGTGACTCTCAGGGATAACGCACACCTGTATGTCACTGGTATTGTCTTATTTGTTGGTATTTGTAGTGGTAATAGTGCTGCTCTGTGTTACTGAAGGTGATCAGATCCATGTGTAAGGGAAATCCTATCAAGATCTCTTGATGCTAGATTACAGCCCAGAGACAAGAAGAGATCCATTAGTGTTGTGATATGATGTGTATCCAGGTAGGAAAGTCCCGAGGACGCGGGGGCGCGCCCCTATATACCTCCCCATATACCCAGAATCTGAGGACGCGGGGAGCGCGCCCCTATATACTTCCTGATATACCCAGAATCTGAGGACGCGGGGAGCGCGCCCCTATATACCACCCCATCACAAATTGACAATCAGATTTAGGTCTGGGGATTAGGCGGCCACTTGCTAACACGGATCTTGTTGGTCTGGATGTGGCCACTTGCTGGTGTTGGAGGTTGTTGTCCATTCAACAGCACTTGATGTTCAGCATTAAAGCAATATGACATCTTCCAGTATATTCAGATATAGTCACACTGGTCCATGGTGTGTGATAGATGGGCCACCTCCAGAGGAAACAGCCTCACACCCTTCCGCTCCTCCCTCCATGTTTTCCAGTCTTCACAGTCTGTGGCTGAATTCAGAGTTTCTGGGTCTCCTCACAAACTCATTTAGTGCATATAAAAAATGCAAACTGTGAACATGGAGGAGACAAAACACGCCTGGTTCTGGCATAAATGTTTCGTGGAACAACCTCTCAGGCCTGTTTCCCACGTCAGTGATTCTGGTACTTCGGTTATGGTTTTTTCACGTACCAGAATCACGGACCTACGCAAATCCATTAAAATCAATGGGTCTGGGCACACAGTGATTTTTCACCGACGTGTCTCCGTGCGGCGTACGTGTGTTCCGCACGGAGACAAGTCCATTTTTTCCTGGCATCACTGATGTCCCACACTATGGTGTGATCCGTGGAACACGCACCAGAAAAATCACGTACATTTAAAATAAAAAGCTTTTTAGCTTCTCCAGCGCTGCTGTCTCCGCCCGCTGCTGTCTGCTGCTTCCAGGCCGCCTCATTCTCATAAATATGCAGTTATGCACTGCACAGCCGACCCGGAAGCAGCTGCATCGGTGAGAGACACAGCGGCTGGAGACAGGAGATATCAGTACCACGGACAGCAGGAGCGTGAACAGGTGAGTAGATCTCCGTGAATTATCACAGATACCACACAGAGATCACACATATGCCAAAATCACAGCACATGGAGGGACAAACGCACCGTTACGCGTCAGTGAAAAATGTCTGTGTTTCACCAACATGTGAAAGAGGACTTAATCATAACCTCAATGATTAACAGGTTGTTCCTGGACACATTTAAACCAGTATTATTTATTATTATAGCGCCATTTATTCCATGGCGCTTTACAAGTGAAAGAGGGTACATGTACAACAATCATTAACAATACAAAACAGACTGGTATAGGAGGAGAGATGACCCTGCCCGCGAGGGCTCACAGTCTACAGGGAATGGGTGAGGGTACAATAGGTGAGGACAGAGCTGGTTACGTAGTGGTGTAGGTGTGGTGTAGGTTGTAGGCTTGTTGGAAGAGATGGGTCTTCAGGTTCCTCTTGAAGCTTTCCACGGTAGGGGAGAGTCTGATATGCTGAGGTAGAGCGTTCCAGAGTATGGGGGAGGCACAGGAGAAATCTTGTATGCGATTGTGGGAAGAGGAGATAAGAGAGGAGTAGATAAGGAGATCTTGTGAGGATCTGAGGTGGCGTGCGGGTAGGTACCGGGAGACTAGGTCACAGATGTAAGGAGGAGACAGGTTGTGGATGGCTTTGTATGTCATGGTTAATGTTTTGAACTGGAGTCGTTGGGCGATGGGAAGCCAGTGAAGGGATTGGCAGAGTGGCGAGTCTGGGGAATAGCGAGGGGAGAGGTGGATTAAGCGGGCCGCAGAGTTTAAGATAGATTGGAGGGGTGCAAGAGAGCAGGAGGTTGCAGTAGTCGAGGCGGGAGATGATGAGGGCATGCACTAATGTTTTTGCTAATTCTTGGTTAAGGAAAGTACGAATACGGGAGAGATATTTTTGAGTTGTAGTCTGGATGAGGTGAAGAGGGCTTGGATGTGTGGCTTGAAGGATAGAGCAGAGTTGAGGGTTACTCCAAGGCAACGAGCTTGTGAGACTGGGGAGAGTGAGCAGCTATCAAGTTTGATGGAAAGGCTTGTTGGAGGAAAGACAATGAATTCTGTTTTGTCCATGTTAAGCTTTAGGAATCGCAGCGAGAAGAAGGATGAAATATCAGACAGACATTTTGGAATTTTGTTTAGTAGGGAGATGAGGTCCAGAGAGGTAGATCTGTGTGTCATCGGCATAGAAAGGATACTGAAAGCCGTGGGACTCTATGAGCTGTCCCAGGCCGAAGGTGTAGATGGAGAACAGCAGGGGTCCAAGAACTGAACCTTGGGGGACACCGACAGATAGGGGGTGAGATGAGGAAGTGGTGTGAGAGTGGGAGACGTTGAAAGTTCGGTCGGTCAGGTATAAGGAGATCCAAGATAGGGCCTAATCTGTGATGCCCAGAGATGAGAGAATCTGTAGTAGGAGGGAATGGTCTACTGTGTCGAAGGCAGAGGACAGGTCCAGGAGGAGGAAGACGGAGTAGTGTCGCTTAGCTTTGGCAGTTAGTAGGTCATTGGTGACTTTGTTAGGGCAGTTTCAGTAGAGAGTGCTGCGATCGGAAGCCAGATTGTAGCTGGTCAAAGAGGGAGTAGGAGGAGAGGTATGAGGACAATTCAAGATAGACAGGCTGGGGGCGGGTCGATGTAGCCGACCAGAGAGGACGCATGGGAAGAGAGCTCCTATAATCCTGATCTTATTCTGGCCATTTACACCCAGTTACCTAACCCATCTACTCACTAACCTGCTGATGTGACAGGAGACATCATCTGGAGGCTGCTGATTCCCACTGAAGCTATTCCCTGACTCTTGCACGGCGTTGCTGGATCTCCTGAGGCTGGAGAGTGTGGAGCAGCAGCCATCTTCCCTACACCCTGCATTTTCACAGGGAGCAGCAGAGCATGACTCTAGAGAGCAGTGAGGAGCGACAGATTTATGGCCAGAGGTGAAGACCCAGGAGCGGTGAGCACAGGGAAGTTAATTCTCCCTTAGCTGTGCAACTGGCAGTCAGTGTGCAGCACATTAGGGGGCCGGCTGCAGTGTGGAAGACTTTACCCCATAGACTGCTGGAGGGTCTGGAGTGTGTGCCTTGAAAAACAGGCCCTGCAGATTTTTCCTGACACATGAAAACAAATAAGTGACACATGTTGAAGTCCCCATGCTGCGCAGGCCTGCATCATCCTGATAAATACACCCTGAGTGCTGTGCTGCCCTGGGACTCCCTTCATTCTTATTATCCACCATATAAGTGGCTATTTTCCGGCTCTCTGGACGTGGTGAGGAAGTGGAGAGAGACATATTACTAAATATACATTATAAAGGCACAGATTCAGACGCACGGGGGCACAATAAGAGAGGGGTGCAGAATCAGCAAATCCCCAGTGTATCAATATGAGTCCCCCTAAACAAAGTGGAGCTATTGACAAACTTAAGGCGTTCGCAAGGGGTGGTCAGGCAGATGCCCCTAAAGCCAAGAGAAATGCCACCCCAAAAGGTCAGGCACTATTGGATGACGGGTCAGAGGATCAAGATGATTTAACCCTGAGGCAGGTGTATGAACAGCTTCTACAAGCAATTTCTACAAGCAACAGCTCCCTCACAGGGAAGATTGAGCAGGTACATTCTGAGGTGGGCCTCCTGCGTCAGGACATGCAATCCCTGAGGGCCCGAACAGCGGAAGTCGAGACGCGAGTGTCTGAACTGGAGAATCAAACTGTAACACTCAAAACAAAAATGACCACAATGGCCGGATCGGCATATGCATGGCGCCAGAAAGCAGACGATCTGGAGAACCGCATGCGTCGAACCAATATACGAATCATAGGACTGCCAGAGCGCTCGGAAGGTCAGCATCCGGAACAATTCCTGGAGGAGTGGCTGAAATGTAATCTCGGAGATGAGTTCTCCTCGACATTTGTGGTGGAGAGGGCGCACAGAGTTCCAACGAGGCCTCCTATTCCAGGCGCGCCACCACGTCCCTTTTTAGCAAGGAGGTTCAACTACAGAGATAGAGACACAGCACTCCATCTGGCCCGACAGAAGAGCCCACTCAAGTTCAATAATGCTGCGCTCTCGATCTTTCCGGACTTTTAGGTGGACCTCCAGAAAAGAGGGCCCACTTCATGGAGGTGAAGAAGAAATTAAGGGAGAGGAACATCATCTACTCTATGCTGTACCCTGCCCGGCTCCGCATAGTGCATGAAGGGTCGCCTCTGTTTTTTACTACACCTGCTGAGGCTGAGGACTGGCTACAGGTACACCCGAAACCTAAGGGGCAGAAGCCATGAGATTACTTTCCTAGGTGACATTTTCTGTGCCCCCTGGCGACCCTCTTCTTCCATGGTTGCTTGAAGCCCTCTTTGGAGACAGATGGGACTTCCCCGTGCCTCGAGTGATGGAGGAATTGGCCAGGAATTGGTTCTTGTGAAATGGGAGCCCTATCTTGTGCACCCTTATACCACCTATACCAGGACACTGTATTCAGTGGTGGTATCCCCATTGATGTTTGAAATGGGGATTTCAGGACTTATCGGAAAGGTCCTGAAGTTCGATATTGGTTCTTTATGTTTACAGCTGCAATTGCATTAACTTTATTTCTTTGCAGGGACAGGCTTATTACTGTTGGAGGGTTAACCACACTTAATTGCAGGGCAGAAAGCGTCTTATACCTGGGATCCTGGTTCTATAAAAAGATCTATGTGATATGGGGTCAGAGCTAATATTTATGACCTGGAATGTCAGAGGCCTTAAATCGCCCAAAAAACGTATTAAGGTATTCTCCCAAATTAAGCAAGTCAAGGCCCAACTGGTGGTACTGGTAGAGACTCACCTCACACGGGACACAAGCAGACTAGTAAACAAACCGTGGGTACAATGGTCGGCACATGCGTTCCACACCAGCTACTCCAGGGGTGTCTCTCTATTGGTCCATAGACATATCCGTTGGAAAGTGAAGGTGGTGAGGCGTGACCCGGAGGGGCGATTTGTGTTTATATATGCGTCTATAAACTCTAGAGATTATGTGCTGTTATGTATTTACAACCCCCCGCCAGTTCGCATCTCCATTCTTAAACAAGCACTGAGCTTTGCCCTCAATTATCCAGATGCGTATGTGTTATGTATGGGGGATTTTAATCTTGTGATGAATGAGGAGCAGGACAGGTTTCGGATGGATGGAGGGGGACAACATTCGGCCACACACTTGACTGATTTGCAGCAATGCGCGGAGGGAGGTGGGTGGATTGACCTTTGGCGACTCCGGCATCCTAACACCCGAGAATATACATGTCATTCTTCTACTAGACGCACGCTGTCCCGACTAGATTATATTTTTGGGTCGAGCAATATCGCAACCTGGGTGGATGACGTGGTACACGGGGTCAGGGGCATATCAGATCACAGCCCAGTGATTCTTACTATGAAGACTAACCAAGGTGTTGGTAAACCCTTTTGGAGGTTAAACCCCTTTTGGCTGAAACTAATAGATCAAAGTGATAAAACACTGACCCAAATAGAGGATTTCCTGGAAGCCCACCCTAAACCCTGGAATATTAACTTGGTGTGGGACACTCTTAAAGCCTACCTTAGAGGGTGTTTGTCTTCAACCATAACATATCTTAAAAGAGTGACTAAAACTGAGGATGATATAGTAGAGGGGAGACTTAGGGACTT
Organism: Anomaloglossus baeobatrachus; assembly: GCF_048569485.1. Classification (NCBI taxonomy): domain Eukaryota; kingdom Metazoa; phylum Chordata; class Amphibia; order Anura; family Aromobatidae; genus Anomaloglossus; species Anomaloglossus baeobatrachus. The sequence goes on along the minus strand of NC_134355.1, from coordinate 849,973 downwards.
AGAGGCAATATATATATCGGCCCCAACCGATGGAAATAGGGCGGCCTGGATGCAATCATATAGGTTATATATGCAGCACTCTGAGACCAAGTCCAAACGCAAATTGTTCTTTACCCGACAATCATATTTTGAGCTTGGAAATCAATCCAGTAAATTATTGGCATATATGGTTAGGCAACACAACACTTCAAATACAATATTGGGTATACGGAGGATGGATGGCTCAATAGCTACATCCCCTGAGGATATTTTAGAGTGCTTTTGTGAATACTATAAAACCCTATACACTTTTAGAAATCCTCATGGAGTTCTGAGTTGCGTGACATATTTGTCGGATTTGGAGTTTCCCACTTTGAGTGGATCACAACGGGAGTCTCTGGAGGCGGACATCACACTGGATGAAGTGATTACTGCCATCTCGGATATGGCTAGGGGGAAATCTCCGGGTCCAGATGAGCTTCCCATAGAATTCTATAATAAATATTGTGACGTATTGGCCCCGATTCTTTTAGAGGTCTTCTCACATTTTTCAGCCGGCGACTCTCTACCTGCCTCCTTGTACGAAGCACATATAGTCGTGCTGAGGAAGGAGGGTAAAGACCCACTAGACTGCGGTTCATACCGTCCTATATCCCTAGTTAACGTGGATTACAAGATCTTTACCAAAATACTGGCTATCAGGCTTAATTCAGTCATATTGGGTATAGTTCACCCAGATCAAACCGGATTTATGCCTGGGAAAAACACCTCTATAAATATAAGATGGGTCCAGTCCATAGTGCAATATAGCACACTGGTCCAGGAGAACGAGTGGGCCTTGGCCTCGCTGGACGTGGCCAAGGCATTTGACTCGGTAGAATGGCCATTTTTATTTGCCTGCCTCCAGAGATTCGCCTTTGGGCCTAAATTCAGCAATTAGATTCATATATTGTATAAGTCCCCGACGGCCAGGGTACTGGTCAATGGCATTATATCTGCACCTTTCTCACTGAGACGGGGCACGAGACAGGGATGCCCTCTGTCTCCAGCATTGTTTGCACTAGTTATTGAAGCTTTGGCAATTAGAATCCGCTCTCATCCACAGATCACTGGAATCACTATAGCCGACCGCACAGATCAAATAGGATTGTATGCGGATGACATGGTTGTCTTCTTAGATCGAGTGCAAGAGACTCTACCGGTGGTTATAGACACTATAGATACATTTGGGGAGTTTTCGGGACTACGCATCAACTGGGATAAGTCGGCTTTGATGCCATTAATGCATGGGTCTGGAATTTCAATGGAGGGTAGGTCACCTCTGCAAGTGGTAACTAGCTTTAAATACCTGGGAATACACATACAGAAAGACCATACACTAGACCTGCAGACGAGTATAACACCACTTCTGGAGCACGTTACACTTAAATATAACTTGTGGAGCAAGCTACCCCTGTCAGTGGTTGGCAGAATAAATTTAATCAAAATGATATTACTTCCAAAGCTTAGTTATACACTACAACATAGTGCAGTATCAGTACCCAAATCCTTCTTCTCAATGGTAAACTCGCTTACTACCTCTTTCATATGGGGGAAGTCCAGACCCAAACTTCGGTTATCCATTTTACAGAGATCCAAAAGACTGGGAGGGATGGCTTTACCGGAGTTCTTCCTCTACTACCTCGCGGGACAGCTTAGGGCACTAGAGACTTGGATGCCTGGATGTCAGCTGCCAAACTCTGAGAGTCACTTGGCACACGCGGCTGGGACTGATTGTTTAATGGGTTTTCTGGAATCAGATGGACTGAGAACACCACGGCAATTACCCCTCCTCAGGTTGGCAAGATTAGTCTGGCGACAAGCCAAGAGGGTGGTACACTTCGAAGGGGTGGTGGCGGGACTCCCATTATGGGGGAATAGCCACTTCCATACTCTGAGAGATCACCCCTCGGCGCAATTCTGGGCCACTCACAGCGTCAGTGCATTAGGTGATCTTTCTGTCCCGGGAACCACAACCTTCAAGTCATTTGACCAAGTCCAGATTGAATATAATCTTCTAAGATCACAGTTTTTTAGATACCTGCAGATTCGCACAGCGATTCAATCCCACATACAGAACATTGGAGTGAGGAGATTGATATCATCACTTCCTATGATAGGTATTCTAAAATCACAAGGACCTCGAGGCCTCATCTCAGCTATATACACTTACCTGCTGTCGGTGGGGGTGGCGTCGGACCCCTTGCCAGCCCAGGATAGATGGAAATCTCTAATTCCCTCTCTACAGGGAGAGGAATGGGAAGAGATATTGGAATCTCCGGCTGCGGTATCCCCATCAGTTAATGAAGGGAATTTTGTTACTTACCGTAAATTCCTTTTCTTCTAGCTCTTATTGGGAGACCCAGACGATTGGGGTATAGCTACTGCCCTCTGGAGGCCACACAAAGCACTACATTAAAAGTGCAAGGCCCCTCCCCCTCTGGCTATACCCCCCCCGTGGTATCACGGGTTCTCCAGTTTTAGTGCCAAAGCAAGAAGGAGGAAGCCAATAACTGGTTTAAACAAATTAACTCCGAATAACATCGGAGAACTGAAAAACCGTTCAACATGAACAACATGTGTACCCGCAAACAACAAAAAAACATCCCGAAGGACAACAGGGCGGGTGCTGGGTCTCCCAATAAGAGCTAGAAGAAAAGGAATTTACGGTAAGTAACAAAATTCCCTTCTTCTTCAGCGCTCTATTGGGAGACCCAGACGATTGGGACGTCCAAAAGCTGTCCCTGGGTGGGTAAAGAAATACCTCATGTTAGAGCTGCAAAACAGCCCTCCCCTACGGGGGTGTCACTGCCGCCTGCAGGACTCTTCTACCTAAGCTGGCATCCGCCGAAGCATAGGTATGCACCTGATAATGCTTGGTGAAAGTGTGCAGACTGGACCAGGTAGCTGCCTGGCACACCTGTTGAGCCGAAGCCTGGTGACGTAATGCCCAGGACGCACCCACGGCTCTGGTTGAGTGGGCTTTTAGCCCTGAAGGAACCGGAAGCCCCGCAGAACGGTAGGCCTCTAGAATTGGTTCTTTGATCCATCGAGCCAGGGTGGCTTTAGAAGCCTGCAACCCCTTGCGCGGACCAGCGACAAGGACAAAAAGTGCATCGGCACGGCGCATGGGCGCCGTGCGGGAAATGTAGATTCTGAGTGCTCTCACCAGATCTAGCAAACGTAAGTCCTTTTCATACCGGTGAACCGGATGAGGACAAAAAGAAGGCAAGGATATATCCTGATTAAGATGAAAAGAGGATACGACCTTAGGGAGAAACTCCGGAATAGGGCGCAGCACTACCTTGTCCTGGTGGAACACCAGGAAGGGAGCCTTGGATGACAGAGCTGCCAGCTCAGACACTCGCCGAAGCGATGTGATCGCAACAAGAAACGCCACTTTCTGTGACAGCCGAGAAAAGGAAACTTCCTTCAGAGGCTCGAAGGGCGGCTTCTGGAGAGCAACTAGTACCCTGTTCAGATCCCATGGATCTAACGGCCGCTTGTACGGGGGCACAATATGACAGACCCCCTGCAGGAACGTGCGCACCTTAGAAAGACGTGCTAGACGCTTCTGAAAAAACACGGATAGTGCCGAAACTTGCCCTTTAAGGGAGCTGAGCGACAAGCCCTTTTCTAACCCCGATTGCAGGAAGGAAAGAAACTTGGGCAATGCAAATGGCCAGGGAGACACTCCCTGAGCAGAGCACCAGGATAAGAAAATCTTCCACGTTCTGTGGTAGATCTTAGCCGAATTCGACTTTCTAGCTTGTCTCATTGTGGCAACGACTCCTTGAGATAATCCTGCAGATGCTAGGATCCAGGACTCAATGGCCACACAGTCAGGTTCAGGGCCGCAGAATTCTGATGGAAAAACGGCCCTTGGGACAGTAAGTCTGGTCGGTCTGGCAGTGACCACGGTCGACCGATCGTGAGATGCCACAGATCCGGATACCACGACCTCCTCGGCCAGTCTGGAGCGACGAGTATGATGCGGCTGCACTCGGATCTGATCTTGCGTAGCACTCTGGGCAAGAGCGCCAGAGGCGGAAACACGTATGGGAGCTGAAACTGCGACCAATCTTGAACCAAGGCGTCTGCCGCCAGAGCTCTTTGATCGCGCGACCTCGCCATGAATGCCGGGACCTTGTTGTTGTGCCGGGATGCCATTAGGTCGACGTCCGGCACTCCCCAGCGGCGACAGATTTCCTGAAACACGTCCGGGTGAAGGGACCATTCCCCTGCGTCCATGCCCTGGCGACTGAGGAAGTCTGCTTCCCAGTTTTCTACGCCTGGGATGTGAACCGCGGATATGGTGGATGCTCTGTCCTCCACCCACATTAGAATGCGCCGGACTTCTTGGAAGGCTTGCCGACTGCGCGTCCCTCCTTGGTGGTTGATGTATGCCACCGCTGTGGAGTTGTCCGATTGGATTCGGATCTGCTTTCCTTCCAGCCACTGTTGGAAGGCCAGTAGAGCAAGATACACTGCTCTGATCTCCAGAACATTGATCTGAAGGGTGGACTCCTGCGGAGTCCACGTCCCCTGAGCCCTGTGGTGGAGAAATACTGCTCCCCACCCTGACAGACTCGCATCTGTCGTGACTACTGCCCAGGATGGGGGCAGGAAGGATCTTCCCTGAGACAATGAGGTGGGAAGGAGCCACCATTGTAGGGAGTCCTTGGCCGTCTGGGAAAGCGAGACTTTCCTGTCCAGGGACGTTGACTTCCCGTCCCATTGGCGGAGAATGTCCCATTGAAGTGGGCGCAGATGAAACTGCGCAAAGGGAACTGCTTCCATGGCTGCCACCATCTTCCCTAGGAAATGCATGAGGCGCCGCAAGGGATGCAACTGGCCCTGCAGAAGAGATTGCACCCCTGTCTGTAGTGACCGCTGCTTGTTCAGCGGAAGCTTCACTATCGCTGCTAGAGTATGAAACTCCATGCCAAGATACGTTAGTGATTGAGTCGGTGATAGGATCGACTTTGGAAAGTTGATGATCCATCCGAAAGACTGTAGGGTCTCCAGCGTAGCATTCAGGCTGCGCTGACATGCCTCTTGAGAGGGAGCTTTGACCAATAAATCGTCTAGGTAAGGGATCACCGAGTGTCCCTGAGAGTGCAAGACTGCTACCACCGCCGCCATGACCTTGGTGAAGACCCGTGGGGCTGTCGCCAGACCAAATGGCAGAGCTACGAACTGAAAATGGTCGTCTCCTATCACAAAACGTAGAAAACGTTGATGTTCTGTAGCAATTGGCACGTGGAGATAAGCATCTTTGATGTCTATTGAGGCAAGGAAGTCTCCTCTGGACATTGAGGCAATGACAGAACGCAGGGTTTCCATCCGGAACTTCCTGGCGTGCACATGTTTGTTGAGCCGTTTTAGGTCCAGAACAGGACGGAACGAGCCGTCCTTTTTTGGAACCACAAAGAGATTGGAGTAAAACCCTTGCCCTTGTTCCTGAGGAGGGACTGGGATCACCACTCCTTCCTCTCTTAGGGAGTCCACCGCCTGCAGCAGAGCATCTGCTCGGTCTGGATGTGGGGAGGTTCTGAAGAACCGAGCTGGAGGACGAGAATTGAACTCGATTCTGTACCCGCGAGACAAAATGTCCGTCACCCACCGGTCTTTGACCTGTGACATCCAAATGCCGGAAAGCGGGAGAGCCTGCCCCCGACCGACGATGCGGAGGGAGGGGGCTGGAAGTCATGAGGTAGCCGCTTTGGAAGCGGTACCTCCATTTGCTTTCTTGGGGCGCGTGTGAGCCCGCCACGAATCTGAGTTTCTTTGCGTCCTCTGAGTCCCTTTGGACGAGGTAAACGGTGTCTTGCCCGAACCTCGAAAGGACTGAAACCTCTGCTGCCACTTTTTCTGCTGAGGTTTGGTTGTTCTGGGTTGTGGTAAAGAGGAGTCTTTACCCTTGGACTGCTTAATGATATCAGCCAATGGCTCGCCAAACAGTCTATCTCTAGATAAAGGCAAACTGGTTAAACATTTTTTGGAACCAGCATCTGCTTTCCAGTCCTTTAACCACAAGGCTCTGCGCAAAACTACCGAATTGGCGGACGCCATTGAGGTGCGACTGGTAGATTCTAGGACCGCATTGATAGCGTAAGACGCAAACGCCGACATCTGCGTGGTAAGGTGCGCCACTTGCGGCACTGCTGGATGTATGATAGCATCCACTTTTGCTAAGCCAGCTGAAATAGCCTGGAGTGCCCATACGGCTGCGAATGCCGGAGCAAACGACGCGCCGATAGCTTCATAGACAGATTTTAACCAAAGGTCCATCTGTCTGTCATTGGCATCTTTAAGTGAAGCGCCATCCTCCACTGCAACTATGGACCTAGCTGCGAGTTTGGAAATCGGGGGGTCTACCTTTGGACACTGTGTCCAGCGCTTGACCACCTCAGGGGGGAAAGGGAAACGCGTATCTTTAGATCGTTTAGAGAAACGCCTTTCTGGGTGAGCGTCGTGCTTCTGGATTGATTCTCTGAAGTCAGCGTGATCCAACAAAGCACTCAATTTACGCTTGGGATAAAGGAAACGAAACTTCTCCTGCTCCGCAGCCGCCTCTTCTGCTGAAGGGGCTGGGGGAGAAATATCCAACAGCCTATTGATGGCTGAGATAAGGTCGTTTACCATGGCATCCCCATCAGGGGTATCCAGGTTGAGAGGGGTTCCAGGAATGGATTCCTGATCACTCTCATCAGACACATCACAGGGAGACTGATTGCGCTGAGACCCTGAGCAGTGTGATGACGTCGAGGGTCTTTCCCAGCGAGCTCGCTTAGGGTGGCTGGGGCTATCATCTGAGTCATAATCCTCGGCCTGTGAAGCCGGGGACCCCCCTGTGGGCTGGATTAATTCCAAGTGAGGGGGACCTGAGGACAGAGGCCTCGCCGTGCCCAAAGACTGAGCCCCATGCATAGATTGCAAGGTTTCAAGGATTTTTGCCATAGACAGAGACATATTATCAGCAAAAACTGCAAAGTCTGTCCCTGTCACCGGGGCAGAACTTACAAGCGTCTCAGCCTGGGTCACTACCTCTCCTGACTCCGGCTGGCGAAGCAGCACCGGGTCGGAGCATTGCACACAATGGGGGTCATCGGAGCCTGCTGGTAGATTAGCCCCACATGCAGCACACGCAGTATACACAGCCCTAGCCTTGGCAGCCTTGCGTTTTGAGGATGGCATGTTGTTGCTTCCACAGAGGGATCTGGGAGATGCAGCCAGAAGCGACCTCACAGTGCAAGAAATACAATATCTCTATATCCTACACAGTACACCGATACACCGTGAGGCACTAGAGGGACCAGCACAGAAAAATCGCTTACCGCCCGCTTAAAAAGCGGGTGTGTGGTCGCCAGATAGCCCCTAGTCCAGGTCTCCCAGAGCCTTGCGTCCTTCCTCCAGCCAGACTGCATGTAATGGCTGCCGGCGTCCTGAGAGGAAGGGGGGCGGGCCCTGGGCGTTCCTGGCTAAGAGCGGGAAGCCTGCTTCCCTCTGTGCCTAGTGTGAGGGCTGGAGCATGTAAATCAGGCTCCAGCCCTCGTCGCTGCTAGCGAACAGCGTCTCTCCCCTACCCTGAATGACAGGGTGGGGGCGGGAACGAATCGGAGCTGCCGGCGTCCTAGGCCCAAAAAGCCGGGGACTCAATTTATAACCGCCGCCGCCGTAAAAGCGCGGACGGCGGATCCCCGGCGCACCACAAGTCACAGCAGCGCCGCCCGGTCCAGAGGGGGTCGGCGCTGCGTTCCCATACACAAACAATCCCCCAGTAATCTGTAGGGACACTAGCTCCAACGTTGCGGTCCCCGGCGCACTACAACACCCAGCCAGCCCGGAGTGTGTCTGTGCCTGCCGGGGACACAGAGTACCTGTATGATGCAGGGCCTGTCCCTGATCGTACTCCTGCTCCGTCTCCATCAGGTTCTAATGGGTCTGTGGATGGAGCCCGGCGTCAGAGCTGAGAGGCCGGCAGGATCCCACTTCCACAGAGCCCTACCAGGGGATGTGGAAGGAAAACAGCATGTCAGGCTCCAGCCCTGTACCAGCAATAGGTACCTCAACCTTACAACACCATCCAGGGGTGAGAAGGGAGCATGCTGGGGACACTATATGTGTCCTCTTTTCTTCCATCCGAAATAGTCAGCAGCTACTGCTGACTAAAATCTGTGGAGCTATGCATGGAATGTCTGACCTCCTTCGCACACAAAGCTAAAACTGGAGAACCCGTGATACCACGGGGGGGGTATAGCCAGAGGGGGAGGGGCCTTGCACTTTTAATGTAGTGCTTTGTGTGGCCTCCAGAGGGCAGTAGCTATACCCCAATCGTCTGGGTCTCCCAATAGAGCGCTGAAGAAAATAAGTTGATTCAATGCTACATTGTCCACCAGGCATACCTTACTCCAACTCCATTATTTAGTATGGGCCGTTCTCGTACATCGGAGTGCCCGAGGCGTCATCTCTCAGGGGCAAATTTCATACATATGATCTGGAGCTGTCCCAATATATCCTCTTATAGGAGGGGAGTGACATCTCTGCGGACATCGATTGTGTGGATTCCTGTTTTGTGTGACCCTTTGATATGCCTGTTTGGGGGGTGGAGGAAGAGTCCTGGGATCATTACATGACAATATTCCTCAGAGAGGCTAGAGGCCGGAGGAGAGGAGAGGGAGGTGGTGCTAGAGGACGGAGGAGAGGAGAGGGAGGTGGTGCTGGAGGCCGGAGGAGAGGAGAGGGAGGTGGTGCTAGAGGCCGGAGGAGAGGAGAGGGAGGTGGTGCTGGAGGCCGGAGGAGAGGAGAGGGAGGTGGTGCTGGAGGCCGGAGGAGAGGAGAGGGAGGTGGTGCTGGAGGACGGAGGAGAGGAGAGGGAGGTGGTGCTGGAGGCCGGAGGAGAGGAGGGAGAGGGAGGTGGTGCTAGAGGCCAGAGGAGAGGAGAGGGAGGTGGTGCTGGAGGCCGGAGGAGAGGAGAGGGAGGTGGTGCTGGAGGACGGAGGAGAGGAGAGGGAGGTGGTGCTGGAGGACGGAGGAGAGGAGAGGGAGGTGGTGCTGGAGGACGGAGGAGAGGAGAGGGAGGTGGTGCTAGAGGCCAGAGGAGAGGGAGGTGGTGCTAGAGGCCGGAGGAGAGGAGAGGGAGGTGGTGCTGGAGGCCGGAGGAGAGGAGAGGGAGGTGGTGCTGGAGGACGGAGGAGAGGAGAGGGAGGTGGTGCTGGAGGCCGGAGGAGAGGAGAGGGAGGTGGTGCTGGAGGACGGAGGAGAGGAGAGGGAGGTGGTGCTGGAGGACAGAGGAGAGGAGAGGAGAGGGAGGTGGTGCTGGAGGCCGGAGGAGAGGAGAGGGAGGTGGTTCTGGGGGACGGAGGAGAGAATTGAAAGTGTTGAATAGCTGTTTAGGGTTGTGAGAGAGAGAGGTTATGAGGGGTGAGAAGTAGGTTTGTTTTGCAGCAGTGAGTGTAGACTTGAAGGTGGTGAGGGACTCTTTATATACTCTTTATATACAATGTGGCGCCTCTTCTCTTCTGTCCATACAAGGTGGCACCTCTTCTGTCCATACAAGGTGGCGCCTCTTCTGTCCATACAAGGTGGCGCCTCTTCTCTTCTGTCCATACAAGGTGGCGCCTCTTCTCTTCTGTCCATACAAGGTGGCGCCTCTTCTCTTCTGTCCATACAAGGTGGCGCCTCTTCTGTCCATACAAGGTGGCGCCTCTTCTGTCCATACAAGGTGGCGCCTCTTCTGTCCATACAAGGTGGCGCCTCTTCTGTCCATACAAGGTGGCGCCTCTTCTGTCCATACAAGGTGGCGCCTCTTCTGTCCATACAAGGTGGCGCCTCTTCTCTTCTGTCCATACAAGGTGGCGCCTCTTCTCTTCTGTCCATACAAGGTGGCGCCTCTTCTCTTCTGTCCATACAAGGTGGCGCCTCTTCTCTTCTGTCCATACAAGGTGGCGCCTCTTCTCTTCTGTCCATACAAGGTGGCGCCTCTTCTCTTCTGTCCATACAATGTGGCGCCTCTTCTCTTCGGTCCATACAATGTGGCGCCTTTTCACTGTAGGCCAGCCAATGCGTTCTTTGGTAAACTAACCTTTCCACACGTCTTCTTCAGCGTTGGGACATTACGAGGGTTTCTTGCGATAGTTTGGCTTCATGTAGGAGTCTTCTGACGATTGCAGGACTTGTTTTTGTTTGGTCTGTACGGATGGTCAGATTTCTGGTTGTACCATGTGTTTCGGGTCATCTGCCGCCCTCCTTTACATAAAGGCCATCATTGACACCTGTTTCTTCACAGAATCAATGACCGCACTAACTGAACGCCGCACTGCAATTAATTAGAACACCCCTCACATTATAGGAGTCATTACACCCAATTAGCAGTGTGCAGGTCATGGCTGCTGATTGGTTGCCCAATACTCGCCCACACCTAGTCAGGAATACCCCTGTTGTATGGTCCTTTCCCCCACAAGACAGTGAACACATTAGTGGTGTTAGACGGCTTTGCTTTACACATAACTATACACAGAGGGGCCTCAGTGAGGGGAGAATGGCCGAAACACCTGTTCAACCCAATTGTGTGGAGTAATAGGAAAAACAAATAAACCTGGTCATTCTACAGGCCGGCGACATAACATATACATAACATATACATAACATATACATAACATAGTGTCTGGCCCCCTCTGGTCATCGCTCACTTGTCAGTCACCAAAGTGCGGATAAATACCTGCATCCATTGGAATGGAGCTCTGTGCAGCTGGATCCTCGTCCTCATCCTCACTGTCCACAGGGGGGTCGGGAAGGTGCAGACGCATGGCCTAAAAGAGAGGGAGCGACTGTCACTGGAGCATTCAGTGTGCGAGACCCCCGGGCTGAACATAATCTCAAGGCAGAAGCCACTCCAGTGCTGTCCCTTATATTGTACACACACAAATAAGACTGGAGCAGCAGCCATCTCCTCTAGGCTCTTCCGTCCCTATAATGTTCTACGACTTAAACAAGCAGCACATTCAAAACTGCGGGGGAGCCTAGCGGCCGAGCCTCCCCGAGCTGTGGGGGAGCCTAGCGGCCGAGCCTCCCCGAGCTGCGGGGGAGCCTAGCGGCCGAGCCTCCCCGAGCTGCGGGGGAGCCTAGCGGCCGAGCCGCCCCGAGCTGCGGGGGAGCCTAGCGGCCGAGCCGCCCCGAGCTGCGGGGGAGCCTAGCGGCCGAGCCTCCCCGAGCTGCGGGGGAGCCTAGCGGCCGAGCCTCCCCGAGCTGCGGGGGAGCCTAGCGGCCGAGCCTCCCCGAGCTGCGGGGGAGCCTAGCGGCCGAGCCGCCCCGAGCTGCGGGGGAGCCTAGCGGCCGAGCCGCCCCGAGCTGCGGGGGAGCCTAGCGGCCGAGCCGCCCCGAGCTGCGGGGGAGCCTAGCGGCCGAGCCGCCCCGAGCTGCGGGTGAGCCTAGGGGCCGAGCCGCCCCGAGCTGCGGGGGAGCCTAGCGGCCGAGCCGCCCCGAGCATTTATCCTGCATCTCGCTGTACTGAGGCTGATGGAGGCAGTCGGTGTACTGAGGCTGATGGAGGCAGTCGGTGTACTGAGGCTGATGGAAGCAGTCGGTGTACTGAGGCTGATGGAGGCAGTCGGTGTACTGAGGCTGATGGAGGCAGTCGGTGTACTGAGGCTGATGGAGGCAGTCGGTGTACTGAGGCTGATGGAGGCAGTCGGTGTACTGAGGCTGATGGAGGCAGTCGGTGTACTGAGGCTGATGGAGGCAGTCGGTGTACTGAGGCTGATGGAGGCAGTCGGTGTACTGAGGCTGATGGAGGCAGTCGGTGTACTGAGGCTGATGGAGGCAGTCGGTGTACTGAGGCTGATGGAGGCAGTCGGTGTACTGAGGCTGATGGAGGCAGTCGGTGTACTGAGGCTGATGGAGGCAGTCGGTGTACTGAGGCTGATGGAGGCAGTCGGTGTACTGAGGCTGATGGAGGCAGTCGGTGTACTGAGGCTGATGGAGGCAGTCGGTGTACTGAGGCTGATGGAGGCAGTCGGTATACTGAGGCTGATGGAGGCAGTCGGTGTACTGAGGCTGATGGAGGCAGTCGGTGTACTGAGGCTGATGGAGGCAGTCGGTGTACTGAGGCTGATGGAGGCAGTCAGTGTACTGAGGCTGATGGAGGCAGTCAGTGTAATGAGGCTAATGGAGGCAGTCAGTGTAATGAGGCTAATGGAGGCAGTCGGTGTAATGAGGCTGATGGAGGCAGTCGGTGTAATGAGGCTGATGGAGGCAGTCGGTGTACTGAGGCTGATGGAGGCAGTCGGTGTACTGAGGCTGATGGAGGCAGTCGGTGTACTGAGGCTGATGGAGGCAGTCGGTGTACTGAGGCTGATGGAGGCAGTCGGTGTAATGAGGCTGATGGAGGCAGTCGGTGTAATGAGGCTGATGGAGGCAGTCGGTGTAATGAGGCTGATGGAGGCAGTCGGTGTAATGAGGCTGATGGAGGCAGTCGGTGTAATGAGGCTGATGGAGGCAGTCGGTGTAATGAGGCTGATGGAGGCAGTCGGTGTAATGAGGCTGATGGAGGCAGTCAGTGTACTGAGGCTGATGGAGGCAGTCGGTGTACTGAGGCTGATGGAGGCAGTCGGTGTAATGAGGCTGATGGAGGCAGTCGGTGTAATGAGGCTGATGGAGGCAGTCGGTGTAATGAGGCTGATGGAGGCAGTCGGTGTAATGAGGCTGATGGAGGCAGTCGGTGTAATGAGGCTGATGGAGGCAGTCGGTGTAATGAGGCTGATGGAGGCAGTCGGTGTAATGAGGCTGATGGAGGCAGTCGGTGTACTGAGGCTGATGGAGGCAGTCGGTGTAATGAGGCTGATGGAGGCAGTCGGTGTACTGAGGCTGATGGAGGCAGTCGGTGTACTGAGGCTGATGGAGGCAGTCGGTGTACTGAGGCTGATGGAGGCAGTCGGTGTAATGAGGCTGATGGAGGCAGGCAGTGTACTGAGGCTGATGGAGGCAGTCGGTGTACTGAGGCTGATGGAGGCAGTCGGTGTACTGAGGCTGATGGAGGCAGTCGGTGTACTGAGGCTGATGGAGGCAGTCGGTGTACTGAGGCTGATGGAGGCAGTCGGTGTACTGAGGCTGATGGAGGCAGTCGGTGTACTGAGGCTGATGGAGGCAGTCGGTGTAATGAGGCTGATGGAGGCAGTGTACTGAGGCTGATGGAGGCAGTCAGTGTACTGAGGCTGATGGAGGCAGTCAGTGTAATGAGGCTGATGGAGGCAGTCGGTGTAATGAGGCTGATGGAGGCAGTCGGTGTAATGAGGCTGATGGAGGCAGTCGGTGTAATGAGGCTGATGGAGGCAGTCGGTGTAATGAGGCTGATGGAGGCAGTCGGTGTAATGAGGCTGATGGAGGCAGTCGGTGTAATGAGGCTGATGGAGGCAGTCGGTGTAATGAGGCTGATGGAGGCAGTCGGTGTAATGAGGCTGATGGAGGCAGTCAGTGTAATGAGGCTGATGGAGGCAGTCAGTGTAATGAGGCTGATGGAGGCAGTCAGTGTAATGAGGCTGATGGAGGCAGTCAGTGTAATGAGGCTGATGGAGGCAGTCGGTGTAATGAGGCTGATGGAGGCAGTCGGTGTAATGAGGCTGATGGAGGCAGTGTAATGAGGCTGATGGAGGCAGTCAGTGTAATGAGGCTGATGGAGGCAGTCAGTGTAATGAGGCTGATGGAGGCAGTCGGTGTAATGAGGCTGATGGCGGCAGTCGGTGTAATGAGGCTGATGGCGGCAGTCGGTGTAATGAGGCTGATGGAGGCAGTCGGTGTAATGAGGCTGATGGAGGCAGTCGGTGTAATGAGGCTGATGGAGGCAGTCGGTGTAATGAGGCTGATGGAGGCAGTCAGTGTACTGAGGCTGATGGAGGCAGTCGGTGTAATGAGGCTGATGGAGGCAGTCGGTGTAATGAGGCTGATGGAGGCAGTCGGTGTAATGAGGCTGATGGAGGCAGTCGGTGTAATGAGGCTGATGGAGGCAGTCGGTGTAATGAGGCTGATGGAGGCAGTCGGTGTAATGAGGCTGATGGAGGCAGTCGGTGTAATGAGGCTGATGGAGGCAGTCGGTGTAATGAGGCTGATGGAGGCAGTCGGTGTAATGAGGCTGATGGAGGCAGTCGGTGTACTGAGGCTGATGGAGGCAGTCGGTGTAATGAGGCTGATGGAGGCAGTCGGTGTACTGAGGCTGATGGAGGCAGTCGGTGTACTGAGGCTGATGGAGGCAGTCGGTGTACTGAGGCTGATGGAGGCAGTCGGTGTAATGAGGCTGATGGAGGCAGGCAGTGTACTGAGGCTGATGGAGGCAGTCGGTGTACTGAGGCTGATGGAGGCAGTCGGTGTACTGAGGCTGATGGAGGCAGTCGGTGTACTGAGGCTGATGGAGGCAGTCGGTGTACTGAGGCTGATGGAGGCAGTCGGTGTACTGAGGCTGATGGAGGCAGTCGGTGTAATGAGGCTGATGGAGGCAGTGTAATGAGGCTGATGGAGGCAGTCAGTGTACTGAGGCTGATGGAGGCAGTCAGTGTACTGAGGCTGATGGAGGCAGTCAGTGTAATGAGGCTGATGGAGGCAGTGTAATGAGGCTGATGGAGGCAGTGTAATGAGGCTGATGGAGGCAGTGTAATGAGGCTGATGGAGGCAGTGTAATGAGGCTGATGGAGGCAGTGTAATGAGGCTGATGGAGGCAGTCAGTGTAATGAGGCTGATGGAGGCAGGCAGTGTAATGAGGCTGATGGAGGCAGTCGGTGTAATGAGGCTGATGGAGGCAGTCGGTGTACTGAGGCTGATGGAGGCAGTCGGTGTACTGAGGCTGATGGAGGCAGTCGGTGTACTGAGGCTGATGGAGGCAGTCGGTGTACTGAGGCTGATGGAGGCAGTCGGTGTACTGAGGCTGATGGAGGCAGTCGGTGTAATGAGGCTGATGGAGGCAGTGTAATGAGGCTGATGGAGGCAGTCAGTGTACTGAGGCTGATGGAGGCAGTCAGTGTAATGAGGCTGATGGAGGCAGTCAGTGTAATGAGGCTGATGGAGGCAGTCAGTGTAATGAGGCTGATGGAGGCAGTCAGTGTAATGAGGCTGATGGAGGCAGTCAGTGTAATGAGGCTGATGGAGGCAGGCAGTGTAATGAGGCTGATGGAGGCAGGCAGTGTAATGAGGCTGATGGAGGCAGTCGGTGTAATGAGGCTGATGGAGGCAGTCAGTGTAATGAGGCTGATGGAGGCAGTGTAATGAGGCTGATGGAGGCAGTGTAATGAGGCTGATGGAGGCAGTGTAATGAGGCTGATGGAGGCAGTCAGTGTAATGAGGCTGATGGAGGCAGGCAGTGTAATGAGGCTGATGGAGGCAGGCAGTGTAATGAGGCTGATGGAGGCAGTGTAATGAGGCTGATGGAGGCAGTGTAATGAGGCTGATGGAGGCAGTCAGTGTAATGAGGCTGATGGAGGCAGGCAGTGTAATGAGGCTGATGGAGGCAGGCAGTGTAATGAGGCTGCAGAGGATGCACAGGACGCACAGAATGCACAGGATGCACAGGATGCAAAGAATGCACAGGACGCACAGGAGGCACAGGATG
Source organism: Anomaloglossus baeobatrachus (assembly GCF_048569485.1). NCBI lineage: Eukaryota > Metazoa > Chordata > Amphibia > Anura > Aromobatidae > Anomaloglossus > Anomaloglossus baeobatrachus. The sequence goes on along the minus strand of NC_134355.1, from coordinate 834,360 downwards.
CACAGAGAATGCACAGAGAATGCACAGACAATGCACAGGATGCACAGGATGCACAGAGAATGCACAGGATGTACAGGATGCACAGAGAATGCACAGGATGCACAGGATGCACAGAGAATGCACAGAATGCACAGGATGCACAGAGAATGCACAGGATGCACAGAGAATGCACAGGATGCACAGAATGCACAGGATGTACAGAATGCACAGGATGCACAGAGAATGCACAGGATGTACAGAATGCACAGGATGCACAGAGAATGCACAGGATGCACAGAGAATGCACAGGATGTACAGAATGCACAGGATGCACAGAGAATACACAAAGAATACACAAAGAATGCACAGAGAATGCACAGGATGCACAGAATACACAGGATGCACAGGATGCACAGTATGCACAGACTGCACAGGATGCACAGAATACACAGGATGCACAGTATGCACAGTATGCACAGGATGCACAGTATGCACAGGATGCACAGGATGCACAGTATGCACAGGACGCACAGGATGCACAGAGAATGCACAGACAATGCACAGACAATGCACAGAGAATGCACAGAGAATGCACAGAGAATGCACAGAGAATGCACAGAGAATGCACAGGATGCACAGAGAATGCACAGGAGGCACAGAGAATGCACAGAGAATGCACAGGATGCACAGAGAATGCACAGGAGGCACAGAGAATACACAGAGAATGCACAGGATGCACAGAGAATGCACAGGATGCACAGAGAATGCACAGAGAATGCACAGGAGGCACAGAGAATGCACAGGATGCACAGGACGCACAGAGAATGCACAGAGAATGCAAAGGATGCACAGAGAATGCACAGGATGCACATAATGCACAGAGAATGCACAGGATGCACAGAGAATGCACAGACTGCACAGAGAATGCACAGGATGCACATAATGCACAGACAATGCACAGAGAATGCACAGGATGCACAGAGAATGCACAGACTGCACAGGATGCACAGATAATGCACAGGATGCACAGGAGGCACAGAGAATGCACAGGACGCACAGAGAATGCACAGGATGCACAGAGAATGCACAGAGAATGCACAGGACGCACAGGATGCACAGAGAATGCACAGGATGCACAGAGAATGCACAGGATGCACAGAGAATGCACAGGATGCACAGAGAATGCACAGGATGCACATAATGCACAGACAATGCACAGAGAATGCACAGGATGCACAGAGAATGCACAGACTGCACAGGATGCACAGATAATGCACAGGATGCACAGGAGGCACAGAGAATGCACAGGACGCACAGAGAATGCACAGGATGCACAGAGAATGCACAGAGAATGCACAGGACGCACAGGATGCACAGAGAATGCACAGGATGCACAGAGAATGCACAGGATGTACAGAATGCACAGGATGCACAGAGAATACACAAAGAATACACAAAGAATGCACAGAGAATGCACAGGAGGCACAGACTGCACAGGATGCACAGAATACACAGGATGCACAGTATGCACAGTATGCACAGGATGCACAGTATGCACAGGATGCACAGGATGCACAGTATGCACAGGACGCACAGGATGCACAGACAATGCACAGACAATGCACAGACAATGCACAGAGAATGCACAGAGAATGCACAGAGAATGCACAGAGAATGCACAGAGAATGCACAGGATGCACAGAGAATGCACAGGAGGCACAGAGAATGCACAGAGAATGCACAGGATGCACAGAGAATGCACAGGAGGCACAGAGAATACACAGAGAATGCACAGGATGCACAGAGAATGCACAGGATGCACAGAGAATGCACAGAGAATGCACAGGAGGCACAGAGAATGCACAGGATGCACAGGACGCACAGAGAATGCACAGAGAATGCAAAGGATGCACAGAGAATGCAGAGGATGCACATAATGCACAGAGAATGCACAGGATGCACAGAGAATGCACAGACTGCACAGAGAATGCACAGGATGCACATAATGCACAGACAATGCACAGAGAATGCACAGGATGCACAGAGAATGCACAGACTGCACAGGATGCACAGATAATGCACAGGATGCACAGGAGGCACAGAGAATGCACAGGACGCACAGAGAATGCACAGGATGCACAGAGAATGCACAGAGAATGCACAGGACGCACAGGATGCACAGAGAATGCACAGGATGCACAGAGAATGCACAGGATGCACAGAGAATGCACAGGATGCACAGAGAATGCACAGGATGCACATAATGCACAGACAATGCACAGAGAATGCACAGGATGCACAGAGAATGCACAGACTGCACAGGATGCACAGATAATGCACAGGATGCACAGGAGGCACAGAGAATGCACAGGACGCACAGAGAATGCACAGGATGCACAGAGAATGCACAGAGAATGCACAGGACGCACAGGATGCACAGAGAATGCACAGGATGCACAGAGAATGCACAGGATGCACAGAGAATGCACAGGATGCACAGAGAATGCACAGGATGCACAGAGAATGCACAGAGAATGCACAGGATGCACAGAGAATGCACAGGATGCACAGTATGCACAGGATGCACAGAATACACAGGATGCACAGAGAATGCACAGGATGCACAGAGAATGCACAGAATGCACAGACTGCACAGGATGCACAGAGAATGCAGAGAATGCACAGGATGCACAGAGAATGCACAGGATGCACAGAGAATGCACAGGATGCACAGAGAATGCACAGGATGCACAGACTGCCCAGGATGCACAGAGAATGCACAGGATGCACAGGATGCACAGAGAATGCACAGGACGCACAGAGAATGCACAGGACGCACAGAGAATGCACAGGATGCACAGAGAATGCACAGGATGCACAGAGAATGCACAGGATGCACAGAGAATGCACAGACTGCACAGAATGCACAGGATGCACAGAGAATGCACAGAGAATGCACAGGATGCACAGAGAATGCACAGGATGTACAGAATGCACAGACTGCACAGAGAATGCACAGACTGCACAGAGAATGCACAGGATGCACAGAGAATGCACAGGACGCACAGGATGCACAGAGAATGCACAGGATGCACAGAGAATGCACAGAGAATGCACAGGATGCACAGACTGCACAGGATGCACAGAGAATGCACAGAGAATGCACAGGATGCACAGGATGCACAGAGAATGCACAGAGAATGCACAGAGAATGCACAGGATGCACAGACTGCACAGAGAATGCACAGACTGCACAGAGAATGCACAGAGAATGCACAGGATGCACAGAGAATGCACAGGATGCACAGAGAATGCACAGGATGCACAAACAATGCACAGGATGCACAGACTGCACAGACTGCACAGGACGCACAGAGAATACACAGAGAATGCACAGAGAATGCACAGAGAATGCACAGAGAATGCACAGACAATGCACAGGACGCACAGAGAATACACAGAGAATGCACAGAGAATGCACAGACTGCACAGAGAATGCACAGGATGCACAGAAAATGCACAGAGAATGCACAGGATGCACAGAGAATGCACAGGATGCACAGGATGCACAGAAAATGCACAGAGAATGCACAGGATGCACAGAGAATGCACAGGATGCACAGAGAATGCACAGGATGCACAGAGAATGCACAGGATGCACAGAGAATGCACAGGATGCACAGAGAATGCACAGGATGCACAGACTGCACAGAGAATGCACAGACTGCACAGAGAATGCACAGGATGCACAGAGAATGCACAGGATGCACAGAATACACAGAATGCACAGACTGCAGGATGCACAGACTGCAGGATGCACAGAGTGCACAGGCTGCACAGACTGCAGGATGCACAGAGTGCACAGGATGCACAGACTGCAGGATGCACAGACTGCAGAGGATGCACAGGATGCACAGGCTGCACAGAATGCACAGACTGCAGGATGCACAGGCTGCACAGACTGCAGGATGCACAGAGTGCACAGGATGCACAGACTGCACAGGATGCACAGACTGCACAGGATGCACAGACTGCAGGATGCACAGACTGCAGGATGCACAGACTGCAGGATGCACAGACTGCAGAGGATGCACAGACTGCAGGATGCACAGACTGCAGGATGCACAGACTGCAGGATGCACAGGATGCACAGGATGCACAGAATGCACAGGATGCAGGATGCACAGAGAATGCACAGCGCTTTCATCACCTCAAATAATGCAAGAATGTAATCAGTTCTTCCTTGTTTGATGGCTTGTGACTATCCATTTTCCTCTTTAAACTTTGTGAAGCACGCATGAATCGAGCCACATACAAGGTTATCCTGGCAGAACAGTTGCCTCCTTCTGCTCAGGCAATGTTCCCCAACTCTGAGGACTGGTTTTTCCAGCAGGACAATGCTACATGCCACACAGCTAGGTCATCAATGTGTGGATGAAGGACCACCACATCAACACCCTGTCATGTCCAGACAAATCTCCAGACCTGAACCCCATTGAAAACCTCTGGAATGTAATCAAGAGGAAGATGGATAATCACAAGCCATCAAACACAGAAGAACTGCTTACATTTCTGCACCAGGAGTGGCATAAGGTCACCCAAAAGCCGTGTGAAGACTGGAGGAAAGCGGCCAAGACGCAGGAAAGCTGGGATTAATAATGGTTATTCCACAAAATACTGATTTCTGAATCTTCCTGAGGTAAAACATTATTATATTGTTGTGTGTAAATGATGATGGACTTGTTTTCTTTGCATTATTTGAGGTGAAAGCGCTGTGCAGTCTGTGCACCCTCTGCAGTCTGTGCACCCTCTGCAGTCTGTGCACCCTCTGCAGTCTGTGCACCCTCTGCAGTCTGTGCACCCTCTGCAGTCTGTGCACCCTCTGCAGTCTGTGCACCCTCTGCAGTCTGTGCACCCTCTGCAGTCTGTGCACCCTCTGCAGTCTGTGCACCCTCTGCAGTCTGTGCACCCTCTGCAGTCTGTGCACCCTCTGCAGTCTGTGCACCCTCTGCAGTCTGTGCACCCTCTGCAGTCTGTGCACCCTCTGCAGTCTGTGCATTCTCTGCAGTCTGTGCATTCTCTGCAGTCTGTGCATTGTTCTGTTATTTTCACAATTGTGCAGAGGACTCAGAATTATTCCCAGAGCTGTATATGTGTATATATATATATATATATATATATATATATATATATATATATATATATATACACACTGTATATGGACGACCCACAGGGGGTCCTGTGGAGGGTTTTTACATGGCAGGATTCACGTCAGCTGGGAGTAGGCTAGTGGCCGGGTCCACGTCAGCTGGGAGTAAGCTAGTGGCCGGGTCCACGTCAGCTGGGAGGAGGCTAGTGGCCGGGTCCACGTCAGCTGGGAGGAGGCTAGTGGCCGGGTCCACGTCAGCTGGGAGGAGGCTAGTGGCCGGGTCCACGTCAGCTGGGAGGAGGCTAGTGGCCGGGTCCACGTCAGCTGGGAGGAGGCTAGTGGCCGAGTCCACGTCAGCTGGGAGGAGGCTAGTGGCCGGGTCCACGTCAGCTGGGAGGAGGCTAGTGGCCGGTCACCCGCCTGGCAGCATGTAGGAGCTCAGAATCACCTGTAATCTCTCCTGCAAGTCACTCTCAGTCTGCGCTCCATCTTCTGGGTCTTGGTTCAGTGGTTGGTACTGGTATCCACTTTGCACCTCTTCATCTTCCTCTTCCTCCCCACCACTCCACTCTATTGGGGGATCCTGTGGTTCCCCGAGATCTTCACTCTGGTTTGGTAAGATTCTCTCTGGACCCATTCTCTGTAAACACACAACGTATGTCAGCAAAAAGAAAGCACAAAGTGGAGAAGTAACGGCCCCAGAGAGAGGAGACGCAGCCAGAGAGAGGAGACGCAGCCAGAGAGAGGAGACGCAGCCAGAGACAGAGGAGAGAGAGGAGACGCAGCCAGAGAGAGGAGACGCAGCCAGAGAGAGGAGACGCAGCCAGAGAGAGGAGACGCAGCCAGAGAGAGGAGACGCAGCCAGAGAGAGGAGACACAGCCAGAGAGAGGAGACGCAGCCAGAGAGAGGAGACGCAGCCAGAGACAGAGGAGAGAGAGGAGACACAGCCAGAGACGGGGGAGAGAGGAGACGCAGCCAGAGAGAGGAGACGCAGCCAGAGAGAGGAGACGCAGCCAGAGAGAGGAGACACAGCCAGAGAGAGGAGACACAGCCAGAGAGAGGAGACGCAGCCAGAGACAGAGGAGAGAGAGGAGACACAGCCAGAGACGGGGGAGAGAGGAGACGCAGCCAGAGAGAGGAGACGCAGCCAGAGAGAGGAGACGCAGCCAGAGAGAGGAGACGCAGCCAGAGACAGAGGAGAGAGAGGAGACACAGCCAGAGACGGGGGAGAGAGGAGACGCAGCCAGAGAGAGGAGACGCAGCCAGAGAGAGGAGACGCAGCCAGAGAGAGGAGACACAGCCAGAGAGAGGAGACACAGCCAGAGAGAGGAGACGCAGCCAGAGACAGAGGAGAGAGAGGAGACACAGCCAGAGACGGGGGAGAGAGGAGACGCAGCCAGAGAGAGGAGACGCAGCCAGAGAGAGGAGACGCAGCCAGAGAGAGGAGACACAGCCAGAGAGAGGAGACGCAGCCAGAGACGGGGGAGAGAGAGGAGACGCAGCCAGAGAGAGGAGACGCAGCCAGAGACGAGGGAGAGAGAGAGGAGACGCAGCCAGAGACGGGGGAGAGAGAGGAGACGCAGCCAGAGAGAGGAGACATAGCCAGAGAGAGGAGACGCACCCAGAGAGAGGAGACGCAGCCAGAGACGGGGGAGAGAGAGGAGACGCACCCAGAGAGAGGAGACGCAGCCAGAGACGGGGGAGAGAGAGGAGACGCACCCAGAGAGAGGAGACGCAGCCAGAGACGAGGGAGAGAGAGAGGAGACGCAGCCAGAGACGGGGGAGAGAGAGGAGACGCAGCCAGAGACGGGGGAGAGAGAGGAGATGCACCCAGAGAGAGGAGACGCAGCCAGAAACGGGGGAGAGAGAGGAGACGCACCCAGAGAGAGGAGACACAGCCAGAGACAGAGGAGAGAGAGGAGACGCAGCCAGAGAGAGGAGACGCAGCCAGAGACGGGGAAAGAGAGGAGACGCACCCAGAGAGAGGAGACGCAGCCAGAGACGGGGGAGAGACAGGAGACGCAGCCAGAGAGAGGAGGCGCAGCCAGAGAGAGGAGGCGCAGCCAGAGAGAGGAGGCGCAGCCAGAGAGAGGAGGCGCAGCCAGAGAGAGGAGACGCAGCCAGAGAGAGGAGACGCACCCAGAGAGAGGAGACGCACCCAGAGAGAGGAGACGCACCCAGAGAGAGGAGACGCACCCAGAGAGAGGAGACGCACCCAGAGAGAGGAGACGCACCCAGAGAGAGGAGACGCACCCAGAGAGAGGAGACGCAGCCAGAGAGAGGAGACGCAGCCAGAGAGAGGAGACACAGCCAGAGAGAGGAGACACAGCCAGAGAGAGGAGACGCAGCCAGAGACGGGGGAAAGAGAGGAGACGCACCCAGAGAGAGGAGACGCAGCCAGAGACGGGGGAGAGACAGGAGGCGCAGCCAGAGAGAGGAGGCGCAGCCAGAGAGAGGAGGCGCAGCCAGAGAGAGGAGACGCACCCAGAGAGAGGAGACGCACCCAGAGAGAGGAGACGCACCCAGAGACAGAGGAGAAAGAGGAGACGCAGCCAGAGACGGGGGAGAGAGAGGAGACGCACCCAGAGAGAGGAGACGCAGCCAGAGACAGAGGAGAGAGAGGAGACGCAGCCAGAGACGGGGGAGAGAGAGGAGACGCACCCAGAGAGAGGAGACGCAGCCAGAGAGAGGAGACGCAGCCAGAGACGGGGGAGAGAGAGGAGACACAGCCAGAGAGAGGAGACGCAGCCAGAGACAGAGGAGAGAGAGGAGACGCAGCCAGAGAGAGGAGACACAGCCAGAGAGAGGAGACGCAGCCAGAGACAGAGGAGAGAGAGGAGACGCAGCCAGAGAGAGGAGACGCAGCCAGAGAGAGGAGACGCAGCCAGAGAGAGGAGACGCAGCCAGAGAGAGGAGACGCAGCCAGAGACGGGGGAGAGAGAGGAGACGCAGCCAGAGACGGGGGAGAGAGAGGAGACACAGCCAGAGAGAGGAGACACAGCCAGAGAGAGGAGACGCAGCCAGAGAGAGGAGACGCAGCCAGAGAGAGGAGACGCAGCCAGAGAGAGGAGACGCAGCCAGAGAGAGGAGACGCAGCCAGAGAGAGGAGACGCAGCCAGAGAGAGGAGACGCAGCCAGAGAGAGGAGACGCAGCCAGAGACGGGGGAGAGAGAGGAGACGCAGCCAGAGACGGGGGAGAGAGAGGAGACACAGCCAGAGAGAGGAGACACAGCCAGAGAGAGGAGACGCAGCCAGAGAGAGGAGACGCAGCCAGAGAGAGGAGACGCAGCCAGAGAGAGGAGACGCAGCCAGAGAGAGGAGACGCAGCCAGAGAGAGGAGACGCAGCCAGAGAGAGGAGACGCAGCCAGAGAGAGGAGACGCAGCCAGAGAGAGGAGACGCAGCCAGAGAGAGGAGACGCAGCCAGAGAGAGGAGACGCAGCCAGAGAGAGGAGACGCAGCCAGAGAGAGGAGACGCAGCCAGAGAGAGCAGACACAGCCAGAGACGGGGGAGAGAGAGGAGACGCAGCCAGAGAGAGGAGACACAGCCAGAGAGAGGAGACGCAGCCAGAGAGAGGAGACACAGCCAGAGAGAGGAGACGCAGCCAGAGAGAGGAGACACAGCCAGAGAGAGGAGACACAGCCAGAGACGGGGGAGAGAGAGGAGACATAGCCAGAGAGAGGAGACGCAGCCAGAGAGAGGAGACACAGCCAGAGAGAGGAGACGCAGCCAGAGAGAGGAGACACAGCCAGAGACAGGAGACGCAGCCAGAGAGAGGAGACACAGCCAGAGACGGGGGGGAGAGAGGAGACACAGCCAGAGAGAGGAGACACAGCCAGAGACGGGGGGGAGAGAGGAGACGCAGCCAGAGAGAGGAGACACAGCCAGAGACGGGGGGGAGAGAGGAGACGCAGCCAGAGAGAGGAGACACAGCCAGAGACGGGGGAGAGAGAGGAGACATAGCCAGAGAGAGGAGACACAGCCAGAGACGGGGGAGAGAGAGGAGACGCAGCCAGAGAGAGGAGACGCAGCCAGAGAGAGGAGACGCAGCCAGAGAGAGGAGACGCAGCCAGAGAGAGGAGACACAGCCAGAGAGAGGAGACGCAGCCAGAGAGAGGAGACACAGCCAGAGAGAGGAGACGCAGCCAGAGAGAGGAGACACAGCCAGAGAGAGGAGACACAGCCAGAGAGAGGAGACGCAGCCAGAGAGAGGAGACACAGCCAGAGAGAGGAGACACAGCCAGAGACGGGGGAGAGAGAGGAGACATAGCCAGAGAGAGGAGACGCAGCCAGAGAGAGGAGACACAGCCAGAGAGAGGGGGGAGAGAGAGGAGACGCAGCCAGAGAGAGGAGACACAGCCAGAGAGAGGAGACGCAGCCAGAGAGAGGAGACGCAGCCAGAGAGAGGAGACACAGCCAGAGACAGGAGACGCAGCCAGAGAGAGGAGACGCAGCCAGAGAGAGGAGACGCAGCCAGAGAGAGGAGACACAGCCAGAGACAGGAGACGCAGCCAGAGAGAGGAGACGCACCCAGAGAGAGGAGACGCACCCAGAGAGAGGAGACGCACCCAGAGAGAGGAGACGCACCCAGAGAGAGGAGACACAGCCAGAGAGAGGAGACACAGCCAGAGAGAGGAGACACAGCCAGAGAGAGGAGACGCAGCCAGAGACGGGGGAAAGAGAGGAGACGCACCCAGAGAGAGGAGACGCAGCCAGAGACGGGGGAGAGACAGGAGGCGCAGCCAGAGAGAGGAGGCGCAGCCAGAGAGAGGAGGCGCACCCAGAGAGAGGAGGCGCACCCAGAGAGAGGAGACGCACCCAGAGAGAGGAGACGCACCCAGAGACAGAGGAGAAAGAGGAGACGCAGCCAGAGACGGGGGAGAGAGAGGAGACGCACCCAGAGAGAGGAGACGCAGCCAGAGACAGAGGAGAGAGAGGAGACGCAGCCAGAGACGGGGGAGAGAGAGGAGACGCAGCCAGAGAGAGGAGACGCAGCCAGAGAGAGGAGACGCAGCCAGAGACGGGGGAGAGAGAGGAGACACAGCCAGAGAGAGGAGACGCAGCCAGAGACAGAGGAGAGAGAGGAGACGCAGCCAGAGAGAGGAGACACAGCCAGAGAGAGGAGACGCAGCCAGAGACAGAGGAGAGAGAGGAGACGCAGCCAGAGAGAGGAGACGCAGCCAGAGAGAGGAGACGCAGCCAGAGAGAGGAGACGCAGCCAGAGAGAGGAGACGCAGCCAGAGACGGGGGAGAGAGAGGAGACGCAGCCAGAGACGGGGGAGAGAGAGGAGACACAGCCAGAGAGAGGAGACGCAGCCAGAGAGAGGAGACGCAGCCAGAGAGAGGAGACGCAGCCAGAGAGAGGAGACGCAGCCAGAGAGAGGAGACGCAGCCAGAGAGAGGAGACGCAGCCAGAGAGAGGAGACGCAGCCAGAGACGGGGGAGAGAGAGGAGACGCAGCCAGAGAGAGGAGACGCAGCCAGAGAGAGGAGACGCAGCCAGAGAGAGGAGACGCAGCCAGAGAGAGGAGACGCAGCCAGAGAGAGGAGACGCAGCCAGAGAGAGGAGACGCAGCCAGAGAGAGGAGACGCAGCCAGAGAGAGGAGACGCAGCCAGAGAGAGGAGACGCAGCCAGAGAGAGGAGACGCAGCCAGAGAGAGCAGACACAGCCAGAGACGGGGGAGAGAGAGGAGACGCAGCCAGAGAGAGGAGACACAGCCAGAGAGAGGAGACGCAGCCAGAGAGAGGAGACACAGCCAGAGAGAGGAGACGCAGCCAGAGAGAGGAGACACAGCCAGAGAGAGGAGACACAGCCAGAGACGGGGGAGAGAGAGGAGACATAGCCAGAGAGAGGAGACGCAGCCAGAGAGAGGAGACACAGCCAGAGAGAGGAGACGCAGCCAGAGAGAGGAGACGCAGCCAGAGAGAGGAGACGCAGCCAGAGAGAGGAGACACAGCCAGAGACGGGGGGGAGAGAGGAGACACAGCCAGAGAGAGGAGACACAGCCAGAGACGGGGGGGAGAGAGGAGACGCAGCCAGAGAGAGGAGACACAGCCAGAGACGGGGGAGAGAGAGGAGACATAGCCAGATAGAGGAGACGCAGCCAGAGACGGGGGAGAGAGGAGACGCAGCCAGAGAGAGGAGACATAGCCAGAGAGAGGAGACATAGCCAGAGAGAGGAGACATAGCCAGAGAGAGGAGACGCAGCCAGAGAGAGGAGACGCAGCCAGAGAGAGGAGACGCAGCCAGAGAGAGGAGACACAGCCAGAGAGAGGAGACGCAGCCAGAGAGAGGAGACGCAGCCAGAGAGAGGAGACGCAGCCAGAGAGAGGAGACGCAGCCAGAGAGAGGAGACGCAGCCAGAGAGAGGAGACGCAGCCAGAGAGAGGAGACGCAGCCAGAGAGAGGAGACGCAGCCAGAGAGAGGAGACGCAGCCAGAGAGAGGAGACGCAGCCAGAGAGAGGAGACGCAGCCAGAGAGAGGAGACATAGCCAGAGAGAGGAGACACAGCCAGAGAGAGGAGACACAGCCAGAGAGAGGAGACACAGCCAGAGAGAGGAGACACAGCCAGAGAGAGGAGACACAGCCAGAGAGAGGAGACATAGCCAGAGAGAGGAGACACAGCCAGAGAGAGGAGACACAGCCAGAGACGGGGGAGAGAGAAGAGACGCAGCCAGAGAGAGGAGACGCAGCCAGAGACGGGGGAGAGAGAGAGGAGACGCAGCCAGAGACGGGGGAGAGAGAGAGGAGACGCAGCCAGAGACGGGGGAGAGAGAGAGGAGACGCAGCCAGAGACGGGGGAGAGAGAGAGGAGACGCAGCCAGAGACGGGGGAGAGAGAGAGGAGACGCAGCCAGAGACGGGGGAGAGAGAGAGGAGACGCAGCCAGAGACGGGGGAGAGAGAGAGGAGACGCAGCCAGAGACGGGGGAGAGAGAGAAGAGACGCAGCCAGAGACGGGGGAGAGAGAGAGGAGACGCAGCAAGAGACGGGGGAGAGAGAGAGAGGAGACGCAGCCAGAGACGGTGGAGAGAGAGAGGAGACGCAGCCAGAGACGGAGGAGAGAGAAGAGACGCAGCCAGAGACGGGGGAGAGAGAAGAGACGCAGCCAGAGACGGGGGAGAGAGAGGAGACGCAGCCAGAGACGGGGGAGAGAGAGAGGAGACGCAGCCAGAGACGGGGGAGAGAGAAGAGACGCAGCCAGAGACGGGGGAGAGAGAGAGGAGACGCAGCCAGAGACGGGGGAGAGAGAGAGGAGACGCAGCCAGAGACGGGGGAGAGAGAGAGGAGACGCAGCCAGAGACGGGGGAGAGAGAGGAGACGCAGCCAGAGACGGGGGAGAGAGAGGAGACGCAGCCAGAGAGAGGAGACGCAGCCAGAGACGGGGGAGAGAGAGGAGACGCAGCCAGAGACGGGGGAGAGAGAGGAGACGCACCCAGAGAGAGGAGACACAGCCAGAGAGAGGAGACGCAGCCAGAGACGGGGGAGAGAGAAGAGACGCAGCCAGAGACGGGGGAGAGAGAGAGGAGACGCAGCCAGAGACGGGGGAGAGAGAGAGGAGACGCAGCCAGAGACGGGGGAGAGAGAGAGGAGACGCAGCCAGAGACAGAGGAGACGCAGCCAGAGACGGTGGAGAGAGAAGAGACGCAGCCAGAGACGGGGGAGAGAGAAGAGACGCAGCCAGAGACGGGGGAGAGAGAGGAGACGCAGCCAGAGACGGGGGAGAGAGAGGAGACGCAGCCAGAGACGGAGGAGAGAGAAGAGACGCAGCCAGAGACAGAGGAGACGCAGCCAGAGACGGTGGAGAGAGAAGAGACGCAGCCAGAGACGGGGGAGAGAGAAGAGACGCAGCCAGAGACAGAGGAGACGCAGCCAGAGACGGTGGAGAGAGAAGAGACGCAGCCAGAGACGGGGGAGAGAGAGGAGACGCAGCCAGAGACGGGGGAGAGAGAGGAGACGCAGCCAGAGACAGAGGAGACGCAGCCAGAGACGGGGGAGAGAGAGGAGACGCAGCCAGAGACGGGGGAGAGAGAGGAGACGCAGCCAGAGACGGGGGAGAGAGAGGAGACGCAGCCAGAGACAGAGGAGACGCAGCCAGAGACGGGGGAGAGAGAAGAGACGCAGCCAGAGACGGGGGAGAGAGAGGAGACACAGCCAGAGAGAGGAGACACAGCCAGAGACGGGGGGGAGAGAGGAGACGCAGCCAGAGAGAGGAGACACAGCCAGAGACGGGGGAGAGAGAGGAGACATAGCCAGATAGAGGAGACGCAGCCAGAGACGGGGGAGAGAGGAGACGCAGCCAGAGAGAGGAGACATAGCCAGAGAGAGGAGACATAGCCAGAGAGAGGAGACGCA